>NC_140020.1:7770163-7886784 GCF_964263955.1 Coregonus lavaretus | reverse complement strand
CACAGCACCACATCACCATAGCACCACATCACCACATCACCACAACATCAGCACACTATAATTATTGTCCTCTTCAGATCATCATGAAGACGATCACAGCTACATAAATATCTTCACTGTTTTCCTACACTGAATGAATTGATTAAGAAGCAAATCAATGTATCTATCTGCTAGTCTCACAACTCGGACAACTGTTAACGAAATATTACATGAATGGATGTGGAAGATTGGAAATTGAGGCTATCAAATCCCAAAATGTATTTGTCACGTGCCGAATACAACAGGTGTAGGTAGACCTTACTTACAAGCCCTTAACCAACAATGCAGTTCAAGATATTTACTAAATTAACTAAAGTAAAAAATTCTAATGAAATCAAAAAGTAACACAAGAAAATTACATAACAATAACGAGGCTATATACAGGGGGTACCGGTACCGAGTCAATGTGCGGGCGTACAGGTTAGTCGAGGTAATTTGTAAAGTGACTATGCGTAGATAATAAACAGCGAGTAGCAGCAGTGTAAAAACAAAGGTGGGGGGGGGGGGGGGGGAGCTTGGCCCCAGCGATGTACTGGGCTGTACGCACTACCCTTTGTAACGCCTTACGGTCAGATGCCGAGCAGTTGCCATACCAGGCGGTGATGCAACCGGTCAGGATGCTCTCGATGGTGCAGCTGTATAACTTTTTGAGGATCTGGGGACCCATGCCAAATCTATTCAGTCTCCTGAGGGGGAAAAGGTGTTGTTGTGCCCTCTTCACAACTGTCTTGGTGTGTTTGGACCATGATAGTTCATTGGTGATGTGGACACCAATGAACTTGAAGGCGTTGTATCTTTGCTGCTAAATCCAGAACAAATTCAACAAAGCGTACAGTATTATATAGAGCCATTATTGCATAGAACTCCCTTCCATCTCATATTCCTCAAATGAACAGCAAACCTTGCTTCAAAAAACAGATCAAGCAACACCTCATGGCACAACACCTCTCCCCTATTTGACTTAGATAGTTAGTGTGTATGTATTATGTAGGCTACGTGTGCCATTTTTAAATTGATGTAGTTCTGTCCTTGAGCTGTTCTTGTCTATTAATGTTCTGTATTATGTCATGTTTTGTGTAGACCACAGGAAGAGTAGCTGCCGCTTTAGCAACAGCTAATAGGGATCCTAATTAAGTACCAAAAATATCAAAACTGTACATAGATGTTCATCTAGCTTACAGTAGTGATTTTGTCTGTCTGTGTATTTTACCTCAGGTACTGTCTGGTGGTGGCCCTGGGCTATCTCAGCTTCTGTCAGATCACACGCGTGTACGTCTTCGACTATGGCATGTACTCTGCTGACTTCACAGGGTAAGACATCTCTTTTCTCTCCATCTGTGGGTTTGGGTCAGGGCTTGAGTGGGGTAATACAATGCCCTGATGTCCTCATTTAACATTGTGTTGGAAGACTGTGTGAAACCACTGTGTGAAACCATGCCTGAATTCATGGGACAGCTTTATAAACGAATATAGCTTTTTTTAAATGATAACTTTCTTATTCCCTCTCCCCCTTCTCTTTCATACTCTCTCTCTCTCTCTCTCTCTCTCTCTCTCTCTCTCTCTCTCTCTCTCTCTCTCTCTCTCTCTCTCTCTCTCTCTCTCTCTCTCTCTCTCTCTCTCCCCATCTCTTTCTCTCTCTCTCTCTCTCACTCTCCATCTCTCTCTCCCTCCCTCTCTCTCCCTATCTTTCTCTCTCTCTCCATCTCTCTCTCTCCATCTCTCTCTCTCTCTCTCTCTCTCTCTCTCCATCTCTCCATCTCTCTCCCTATCTTTCTCTCTCTCTCTCCATCTCTCTCTCTCTCTCCATCTCTCTCTCTCTCTCCATCTCTCTCTCTCTCTCTCCATCTCTCTCTCTCTCTCCATCTCTCTCTCTCTCTCTCTCCATCTCTCTCTCTCTCTCCATCTCTCTCTCTCTCTCTCCATCTCTCTCTCTCTCTCTCCATCTCTCTCTCTCTCTCCATCTCTCTCTCTCTCCATCTCCATCTCTCTCTCTCCATCTCTCTCTCTCTCTCTCTCCATCTCTCTCAGGCCTATGATGGTGATAACACAGAAGATTACCAGTTTGGCGTTTGAAATCCACGATGGTAAGGAGCTTATTTTCTTCAAAACAGACATGGAGAATATATACTGAACTAAAATATAAACGCAACATGCAAAAATGTATTCACATGACTGGGAATACAGATATGCATCTGTTGGTCATAGAAACCTTTTTTTTTAAAGGTAGGGGCGTGGATCAGAAAACCAGTCAGTATCTGGTGTGACCACTATTTACCTCATGCAGTGCGACACATCTCCTTCATAGAGATGATCAGCCTGTTGATTGTGGCTTGTGGAATGTTGTCCCACTCCTCTTCAATGGCTGTGCGAAGCAGCACCATGAAGACCAAGGAGCTCTCCAAACAGGTCAGGGACAAAGTTGTGGAGAAGTACAGATCAGGGTTGGGTTATAAAAAAAAATCTGAAACTTTGAACATCCCACGGAGCACAATTAAATCCATTATTAAAAAATGAAAAGAATATGGCACCACAACAAACCTGCCAAGAGAGGGCCGTCCACCAAAACTCACTGACCAGGCAAGGAGGGCATTAATCAGAGAGGCAACAAAGAAACCACAGTCGGAGATTGGAGTATCTGTCCATAGGACCAATTTAAGCCGTATACTCCACAGAGTTGGGCTTTACGGAAGAGTGGCCAGAAAAAAGCCATTGCTTAAAGAAAAAAATAAGCAAACACGTTTGGTGTTCGCCAAAAGGCATGTGGGAGACTCCCCAAACATATGGAAGAAGGTGCTCTGGTCAGATGAGACTAAAATTGAGCTTTTTGGCCATCAAGGAAAACGCTATGTAAACCGAACACCTCTCATCACCCCGAGAACACCATCCCCACAGTGAAGCATGGTGGTGGCAGCATCATGCTGTGGGGATGTTTTTCATTGGCAGGGACTGGGAAACTGGTCAGAATTGAAGGAACGATGGATGGCGCTAAATACAGGGAAATTCTTGAGGGAAACCTGTTTCAGTCTTCCAGAGATTTGAGACTGGGACGGAGGTTCACCTTCCAGCAGGACAATGACCCTAAGCATAATGCTAAAGCAACACTCAAATGGTTTAAGGGGAAACATTTAAATGTCTTGGAATGGCCTAGTCAAAGCCCAGACCTCAATCCAATTGAGAATCTGTGGTATGACTTAAAGATTGCTGTACACCAGTGGAACCCATCCAATTTGAAGGAGCTGGAGCAGTTTTGCCTTGAAGAAATCCCAGTGGCTAGATGTGCCAAGCTTATAGAGACATACCCCAAGAGACTTGCAGCTGTAATTGCTGCAAAAGGTGGCTCTACAAAGTATATACTTTGGGGGGAGGGTTGAATAGTTATGCACGCTCAAGTTTTCAGTTTTTTTGTCTTATTTCTTGTTTGTTTCACACAAAAAAAATAATTGCATCTTCAAAGTGGTAGGCATGTTGTGTAAATCAAATTATACAAACCCCCCAAAAATCAATTTTAATTCCAGGTTGTAAGGCAACAAAATAGGAAAAATGCCAAGTGGGGTGAATACTTTCGGAAGTCACTGTATTGGCGGGAATTGGAATACGCTATCGTACATGTCAATCCAGAATATCCCAAACATGCTTATTGGGTGACATGTCTGGTGAGTATGCAGGCCATGGAAGAACTGGGACATTTTCAGCTTCCAGGAATTGTGTACAGATCCTTGCGACATGGGGCCGTGCATTATCATGCTGAAACATGAGGTGATAGCGGCGGATGAATGGCACAACAATGGGCCTCAGGATCTCGTATCGGTATCTCTGTGCATTCAAATTGCCATCCATAAAATCAGTGGAGCCTGCTGAGTGGAGGACGGCTCATAATAATGTATGGAACGGATCGAATGGAATGGCAATTTACATATATTACCACAAGCCCGTTCTCCCCAATTAAGGTGCCACCGACCTCCTGTGGATTAAATGTAATTGTGTTCGTTGTCCGTAGTTTATGCCTGCCCAAACCATAACCCCACCACCACCATGGGGCACTCTGTTCACAACATTGACATCAGCAAACCGCTCGCTCACATGTCGCCATACACTTGGTCTGTGGTTGTGAGGCCGTTTGGACGTACTGCCAAATTCTCAAAAAAGACGTTGGAGGCGGCTTATGGTAGAGAAATGAACATTAAATTCTCTGGCAACATGTCTGGTGTACATTCCTGCAGTCAGCATGCCAAAATCTGAGACATCTGTGGCATTGTGTTGTGTGACAAAACTGCACATTTTAGAGTGTCCTTTTATTGTCCCCAGCACAAGTTGCACCTGTGTAATGATCATGCTGTTTAATCAGCTTCTTGATATGCCACACCTGTCAGGTGGATGGATTATCTTGACAAAGGAGAAATGGTCACTAACAGGGATGTAAACAAATTTGTGCACTAAATCTGAGAGAAATAAGCTTTTTGTTTGCATGGAACATTTCTGGGATCTTTTATTTCAGCTCTTGACACGTGGGACCAACACTTTACATTTTACCTTTATATTTTTGTTCTGTGTATTTCTGGATTAGTCACATGTCTTTTCCTCTGAAATCAGACAGATGAAAAGAGAGGAAACTTTAGTAACATGGGATATTCCTCAAATTCCTCACATCACAATGCCCACATGGCTTGAATATCTCACATACTTAATCCGTTTCTCCCTAGAAATGTGGAGGAGTCGGATCATAAAGTTGCATTGTTTATGAGCACACTGTTTCTATTGTACTCTGATAACTGCCTCTCGAACCGAAAGTAAAAGAGAACAAGAAAGCAGAATAGAAAGTATATGTTTGAGAGAATAAGATTCAATAGTTTCTCAAAAGTAATAGCTTCACACACACACGCACACACACACGCAGTAAAAAAACTTGTTGACAAGTTGAATCCGGTGTGTTTGTTCGGGGCTAAAACAAAGATGCATACTGTTGGGGGTACTGGAGGACTGGAGTTGGGAACACTGCTCTGACCGTGTCACATGACACTCCAAGCTGCATTTCTTCATCCTGTTGGATCCCCTGTGGTACCTCTCTCTCCCTCCCGCCTCCTTCCCCGTCCTCCTCCTACATTACATTCCATTACACCTATTAGCCTTGAACCCTGCACTACATTCTCCTATCTACAGGTAACTGCCAAAATAAAGGAAACACCAACATAAAGTGTCTTAATAGGGTGTTGGGACACCACGAGCCAGAACAATGCACCTTGGCATAGATTCTACAAGCGTCTGGAACTCTATCGAAGGGATGAGATGACATTCTTCCACGAGAAATTCCATCATTTAGTGTTTTGTTAATGGCTCCCGAATCTCCCATAAGTGTTCAATTGGGTTGAGTGAGATCTGATGACTGAGACGGCCATGGCACATGGTTTACATCGTTTTCATGCTCATCAAACCATTCAGTGACCAATTGTGCCCTGTGGATGGGGGTATTGTCATCCTATGGGGGCATAGACATGGTAGAAAAAAGAATAGCCAAAAGAATGGCCTGCTCAGCATTTTTATACATGACGCTAAGCATGGTGGGAAGTTAATTGCTTAATTAACTCAGGAACCACACCTATGTGGAAGCACCTGCTTTCAATATACTTTGTATCCCTCATTTACTCAAGGGTTTTCATTATTTTGGCAGTTACCTGTATGTATGTAATGTGTGTATGGGACAACGTAGACTGTGCACCCAGGCTTCATTCACCTAGGTGAAGGCCTGTGGCAGATGCTAGGGACATCTTGCCTGGTCCCAGATCGGTTTGTGCTGTCTTGCCAACTGGCAAGAGTTGGCAGACAGCACAAACAGATCTAGGACCAGGCTATGGGACATCCTGATTGGCCAGTGTTTACTGTGTTCCCAGTATGGGACATCCTGATTGACAAGTGTTTACTGTGTCCCCAGTATGGGACATCCTGATTGGTCAATGTTTACTATGTCCCCAGTATGGGACATTGTGATTGGCCTGTGTTTGCTACTTCCCTTGGTTCCTGTCCGATCTAACAACACAGAAAGGTCTGTTTGAGATCCAAACTAAAGGTGGATGAAATGACCTCATGTGTTTGGGAATGAACTTGTCCTAGTTTGTTTACGATAAGAAGAGGAGAGTGAATGTGTAAACATTCTGGAATGTGTTCTTTCTGCCCTTTTTTAGCAGTCAGTCACGCAGTCTTGTAGTCTGTCCTTGTGTCAAACAAAACCCAACAGTCTGTGCTCAGGTCCAACATAACCATACTGACCCAGTTCACATTGTCTAGGGAGGCGGCGTTAGGCCCTACTGTGTTAGTTATTGAGCCTGTTAATGGAGCCGGTTTTGGGTGACGGTGCCGCCCAGTGTTGGTGTTGGCACCTCTCCTCTCCTCCAATCCCCAGCAGGCTTTAGGCTGTAATGTGAGCTGATTAAAATCTTGTTATCAGCGTAATGGCCGACATAAACAACACAGAATTATTCGTCCCGTTTCACTCCGGTTGCCTCGTCCCCGGTGTGCGTCGTGGGACAAGACAAAGTGCTGCGGCGTGGAGTCGGGTTCGGTCAGACAACAGTGCCACGCACTTTCTGGAAGTCAATTTAGCGTCCTTTAATTAGCCCATAGATCAGCGGGGACCTGCAGTGAGTGAGAGAGAGCGACCACAAGGCTCTAATGGATATCATTAACCACACAGGACAGTCACAGGAGAGGACAGGACAGGACTGAGTTCTCAGACCACTGCCTCTCTCTGGGACTAAGCCTATGGGCAGGAAATGGTGGCCTCACCCTTGTCAACCATGTACTGTATACTGTTATGAAATGTTGTTTTCATTCCATTCCATTGCAAAGTCAGTATCTTTGAATGAACTTGAACACAAACCACCCTGATCAAAAGCAAGCATTACATATCTGTTCTTCTCTACCTCCCTCCCAACAGGAATGTGCCGGAAAGAGGAGCAGTTGACGCCAAATCAGAAGGTCCTGGCTATAAGGTATGTTTTACAGGTATGTTTTTGTTCTTTAGAGCAGAAAATGGCAGCTTCCTGTATGAGCCTGTGAGGATGGTCTAATTGGCTATGTAGCTGCTGAATTACAAATCAACCCCTAGGCACTTCATGCATACTTTTTAAAAGGTTATTTTCAAATGTCTTTAGTTGCTGTATTATACTGAACAAAAATATAAACGCAAAATGCAACAATTTCAAAGAGTTACAGTTCATATAAGGAAATCAGTCAATTGAAATAAATGCATTAGTCCCTAATCTATGGAGTTCACATGACTGGGAATACAGATATGCATCTGTTGGTCACAGATACCTTAAAAAAAAGGTAGGGGCGTGGATCAGAAAACCAGTCAGTATCTGGTGTGACCACCATTTGCCTCATGCAGCGCGACACATCGACTTCGCATAGAGTTGATCAGGCAGTTGGTTGTGGAATGTTGTCTCACTCCTCTTCAATGGCTGTGTGAAGATGCTGGATATTGGCGGGAACTGGAACACGCTGTCGTACACATCAATCCAGAGCATCCCAAACATGCTCAATGGGTGACATGTCTGGTGAATATGCAGGGACATTTTCAGCTTCCAGGAATTATGTATAGATCCTTGCGACATGGGGCTGTGCATTATCATGCTGAAACACGAGGTGATGGCGGCGGATGAATGGCACGACAATGGGCCTCAGGAACTCGTCACAGTATCTCTGTGCATTCAAATTGCTATTGATAAAATGCAATTGTGTTAGTTTTCTGTAGTTTATGCCTACGCATACCATAACCCCACCGCCACCATGGGGCACTCTGCTCACAATGTTGACATCAGCAAACCGCTGGCCCACACAACGCCATACACGTGGTCTGCGGTTGTGAGGCCGGTTGGACGTACTGCCAAATTCTCTAAAACGACGTTGGAGGTGGCTTATGGCAGAGAAATTAACATTCAGTTCTCTGGCAACAGCTCTGGTGGACATTCCTGCAGTCAGCATGCCAATTGTATGCTCCCTAAAAACTTGAGACATCTGTGGCATTATGTTGTCTGACAAAACTGCACATTTTAGTGGCAGTTTATTGTCCCCAGCAAAAGGTGCACCTGTGTAATGATCATGCTGTTTTATCAGCTTCTTGATATGCCACACCTGCCAGGTGGATGGATTATCTTGGCAAAGGAGAAATGCTCACTAACAGGGACATAAACACATTTGTGCACAACATTTGAGAGAAATATGTTTTTTGTGCAAATGGAACTGGGATCTTTTATTTCAGCTCATGAAACACTTTACATGTTGCGTTTATATTTCTGTTCAGTGTATGTATATCATTGTTTCTTTGGAGAGAGGGGAGATATGCTTTGGGGATTCTAACTATGCCTGTATCACAGTCTGTACTGTCACTGTAATGACTGTAGTGAGTCAGATTCTTAGTGTCACAGCCCTTACTGTCACTGTGTTGACTGTGTTGTGGTGGTCTGTGTGAGTCAGATTCTTAGTGTCACAGCCCTTACTGTCACTGTTGACTGTGTTGTGGTGGTCTGTGTGAGTCAGATTCTTAGTGTCACAGCCCTTACTGTCACTGTTGACTGTGTTGTGGTGGTCTGTGTGCCTCCTCCACCTCCCCTGCAGGAGAATGCCCAGTCTGCTGGAGTACTTCAGCTATAACTGTAACTTCATGGGCATACTGGCCGGCCCCACCTCCTCCTACAACGATTACATCGCCTTCATCGAGGGCACGCCCTGCCGTCGCAATAAAGACCACCAGACCAATGGGAAGACCAACGGCAGGCACAAACAGACTGACCCCTCCCCAAACGTAAGCATTGGTCTCAAATGCCACTATGAATTTTGGAAAGTTACCAAATCGGCAGCGTTTTCTGCCATTTTCATGCCACGTTACTCTCAATGCTTGTCTGGAACTTTCTAAGACAGGAAAGCATTGCTGTGTGATGTGTAGTAAATGCACAGTATTCCCTAATCACTATTCATCGTTCACTAAATGAACAGCAACATGGCTGTCTTTTGTCTTCCTCGTGAAGCTCTCAATTATGCATAGCAGATGTGAGTCTTCGCTGAGGTTGCTTCCTAAATGGCACTGTATTCTCTTCATAGTGCACTACTTTTGACCATGGGCTCTGGTCAAAAGTAGTGAACTATATAGTGGATAAGGTTCCATTTGGGACAGAGTGTTTTAATTGGCTGATGTCCCCCCCCCCCCTTCTCTTCTATAGATTGAAGTCGTCCGTAAACTGGCCACCTGTTTCTTCTCCCTCATGGTTTTCCTCTCGGTCTGTAAAGTGTTCCCTGTGGAACGGAACATCGACGACGACTTCATCGCCAACACGCCCTTCTATGCCCAGGTGGTCTACCTCTACCTGTCCATGCTGACCACCCGGCCCAAGTACTACTTCGTCTGGACACTGGGTGGGTCTTCTTTCTTTTCTGTTGGCTCGCGGTCTGATTCTCAAGCCTTTTTATTTTTTTTAAGGGTGCACTTGCACACTCATGGTCATTAACAATGGTTGAAACTCCCTTCAGCCAAAGCTTAAACCAATCCAACACTTTCAAATCCATGACGGGGGATTAAGGGAGAAGGGAGAAGGGAGGAGAATAGTTTTGGAAGAAGGAAGGATGTAGCCTTTGTCAGTTTTCCATAGTAAATCTCTTTAGGCCTGTATTCATTGATTGACCCTGAAACCAATTCTTAGCTGCAATATCCTCCATTATTCCATGTTGACAAGTAACCCCTCACAGACTGAGAACAGATGAGCTTTGTAAGGGGGTGAGATCCGTCCGACTTTGATCAGAAGCTTCTTGTCCCTGACTTTTAATGAGCCAGTTGTATCTGTTAAACCTGGAGGTAACCTAGAGCAGTGTTAAATTAATCATACAGGTGTTTGCAGGCAGAAAGTTGTGTGTGTTTGTTTGTTTGCAGCAAGGTGTGCATCATAGAGAGTATGGTGACAGGTAGAGGTGGGACTCAATTAGCGCTTCTCTGCACACACACACACACACACACACACACACACACACACACACACACACACACACACACACACACACACACACACACACACACACAGAGAGCACGGCTGCACGGCCTGAAGTCATAAACATGATGTATAGCTCCTGTATTGTCCTTCACTGTGATAATACACTGTTATTAGTATGATGTGTGATGTTAATAACATTAATTAATGTTATTGATGATATTATCATCACTAATAAATTGTGTACTTTGTGGATGTACAGTACAGTGATGGGACATGAATAAGACCGGGACTCATTCAAAGGGGCGTCAGAGCTGCGCACGATAATACTGAGAATACGCCATATAAAGGCAATTTCCCTGACGTTTGCGGAGAGCACATTCATGGTAAACCATGCAGATGTCTGCTCGAACGTAAATTACCTTTAAATGTGAAGTGCAATGCGCTTGTTGACAATTCGCCTTTGACTGAATCCCGGCCTGGAGATGGTGTTTCTAAAAGCATGTGTTTTAATTATGAACAGCTGATGCCATCAACAATGCAGCAGGATTTGGATTCAATGGATACAACAGTGACGGCTCACCACGTTGGGATCTCATCTCAAATCTGAGGATAATGGATATTGAGGTGAAATGTTATAACATTAGTAGTGTCTTCACTCATGTCTCAGTATGTTTCTCACAACTCTTTCTATTACAATCGACAGTTACTTTATGTATACTGATGTTGTCCTCCTCTCCTTGGTTCCAGTTTGCCACCAGCTTCAAGATGTTCCTTGACAATTGGAATATACAGACGGCACATTGGCTCAAAAGGTACAGAAACCAGGCATAGTCTGTAATTGGTAAAGACAAAGAGACTTGGTCTTAATTTATTTATGTAATTATCAACATTAGCTTGCAGCCACATTGTACATACTATTTAAATACATCGTAATTACAGTATAGGCTTCATGCTTGGGTGTGCCCTAAATCATTTGTGGATACGCCTAGAACCAAGGCTCTGGGGACTTGTCTTGTCTGTCTGTAAAAGTATGCCACCTAGTGGAGTCAGTTAGCACTAACAGTCTGCTTTAACATTATACTGAGTATACCAAACATTAGGAATACCTTCCTAATATTGAGTTACACCCTCCCCTTTTGCCCTCAGAGCAGCCTCAATTCGTCGGGGCATGGACTCTTCAATGTGTTGAAAGTGTTCTACAGGGATACTGGCCCATGTTGACTCCAATGCTTCCCAAAGTTGTGTCAAGTTAGCTGGAAGTCCTTTGGGTGGTGGACCATTCTTGATACACACAGGAAACTGTTGAGTGTGAAAACCCAAGCAGCGTTACAGTTCTTGACACAAACCGGTGCGCCTGGCACCTACTACCATACCCTGTTCAAAGGCACTTAAATATTTTGTCTTGCCCATTCACTCTCTGAATGGTACACATACATAATCCATGTCTCAATTGTCTCGAGGCTTAAAAATCCTTCTTTAACCTGTCTCCTCCCCTTCATCTACACTGATTGAAGTGGATTTAACAAGTGACATCAATAAGGGATCATAGCTTTCCCCTGGATTCACCTGGTCAGTCTGTCATGTTTTGTACACTCAGTGTATATAGCCTCTGTAGTCTGCACACAAGGCAATTGGAGTGGATTTATCAGTGGAATAAATTGTCTTGTTGTGAGAAGTTATTGTGAGGTCTTGCTGTGCTGTTGTGTTTGACTGGCTGGTTGTGTGTGTGCAGGGTGTGTTACGAGCGCTGTCCCTACAACCCCACGGCGGCTACCTTCATCCTGTCGGCCATGTGGCATGGAGCCTACCCTGGATACTACCTCACCTTCCTCACTGGCATCGTGGTCACACTGGGTGCACGTGCCGTAAGTACTGTCTCTCTCTCTCCAAAACACACACAGACAAAGAAAGGGAGAAACGGAGAGACACGGAGAGAGAGAGGTCTATCTCTCCGTTTCTCTCTCTTCTAAAACACACGCAGACACTCTGACACCGACCTCTCCCCACAATTCTCCATCTCTGTCTAGACACACTAAGCCCTAAACTTTTCATAGGCACAGATAAAATGTCATGCACTGTACCCACTAAAAACAAATAACATATTTTCTGATTGTCAACGATTTCTGCTATTGCTATAACAATAGATATCCTGATGGCCCCGTCGTTCCCATCACAGATTGAACAAAGTGTCTGGGCCATGGTCATCCTGATGTACCATTAGTGTTAGAGGATCAGTCATAGTTAGGCTGCCATAGAGACTCACTGTGCTATGAAGGCCTAGCCTGAATAAAGCATATTTATTAGAGTCTGGGGTTGAGTCCCAAATGTTACCCTATTCCCTATATAGTGTAATACTTTTGACCAGAGGCCTATGGGGGTACCTTATGGGCTCTGGTCAAAAGTAGTGCACTATATAGGGAATAGGGTGCCATTTGGGACGCACCCTGGGTCCAGCTGGACTGCACAGATAACAGGCCAGATACACAGATGGAGAGGAGACCGGGCAGGACTCCGGCTAATGGAGCGTCACCTGAGACACTTTGAAACTCACTGAGGCAGACAACCGCTGGTGTATGAGCTGCTGAGAGAGAAAGTCCAATTGGAAACGTATTACTTGACTCTTAAACTGCATCCCAAATGGCACTCTATTCCCTAGTGCACTACTTTTGACCAGGACCCATGCACTATATAGGGAATAGGGTGCCATTTGGGACCTTAGATGTGGTAACTGTAAACGAGGAAGGGGGAGAGAGTTAAGGGCAGTGCAACATATTTTAGATTTAGAAGGGCCGTTTGTTGTAAATTTAGATTTTCACTGTTTCACTTCTTCTTTTGCTCTGAATTCATTGCTTTGGTTCTTTATTCTCTCCAGATGAGACACAACGTGAGACCATACTTCCTAGGCTCTCCTTCACACAAGCTAGTATATGATGTGATCACGTGGGCGGGCACCCAGATTGCCATTTGTTACACTGTGGTGCCTTTTGTGCTGCTGTCTGTCGGGCCCTCTATGAAGTTCTACAGGTGAGTGACCAGAAACTATGTCTCCGTCCCAAATGGCACCCTATTCCCTTTATGGTGTGCTACTTTTGACCAGGGCCCATATGGATCTGGTCAAAAGTTGTGCACTATATAGGGAATAGGGTGCCATTTAGGACACATGCAGAGAACAGTACATTACCTCACTCAAGTCAAAAAAAGTATTCATAGTTTGTTACCTTGGATGGAAGTGCAAGAAGAATTGTGTTTTTGTCTGAACCTCTGACCAACAGGAGAATGTATTGCTGAACTGTAGAGGACCGTTAGTCCCTCAAACAGACATTCATATTCAGAATATGAATCGAGCTAGCAAGCTCTAGAGAGATTTAATTTATGATCTTTGAGAATAATCGAGGGTATTAAACACATTTGATGTTGACAATAATTATACTTATACAGTGGCTTTTTGTTCCTTTTCTAAGAAGTTGAATGAACTTGTTATGTGCCTGATTGTTGATGAAAAATGTGTACAACACCAAGAGAAGTTCCTAGCAACATTTGTTGCTTGGCAATAAGGTTTTCTGATTCTGAAATTGATCCCTAAATCATCCTCTCTCTCATCCGTCCCCAGGTCCTGGTACTTCAGTGTCCACGTCTGCTGTGTCCTCCTGGCTGTAGCCCTGCCAGTCAAACCCCGACACCTGCGCCTGAAGGAGGCTCCCGTCCTCTCCCACCTGGACTCCACCTCCACAGATGGCAACTGCAACCAGAAGACCAAAGCCACATGAAGCAGAACCAGAGACCAGCATCGGTGCACACACACAGAGACTAGCACCGAGGACTGCAGGGACTGTCCAACACATTATTAGAGAGAGATAGAGAGAGACTCTGTCCAAGCTGTGTTTTGGAATGGGATGACGATTCTCATTAGTTCACGTGAGACTGAGCAGCAGCCACACCATGGAGAAGGGATGGATGGTCTGAAAGCTTTGGGATTTACCTATTTAGTGCACTACTTTTGACCAGGGCCCTATGAAGTAGTGCACTAGAAAGGGAATAGGGTGCCAATAAAATTTGATTTGGAAATGCAGCCCCTACTGTATTATGATGACTAGTGGCTGGGGCGCTGTGGGATGGAGGGGTCCGAATCGATGATGAAATGCCAGTATTGTACTGTTACTGTATTATGGGAGTATGCAAACTTGCCTTATAACCTTTGTCTCTTTCTCCACTCAGTTTTTTTTTTTAGCTTTTGTGTATTCTCCTCACTTTGGATATTATTGTGTGTGCTGTGTTTCTCACTCAAGGTGAACAGGTTTTAGGATCAGGTGGGAGAGAGTGGAGTGGTCTCAGTTAACGGTGACAAATTACCTGGAGTGTTTTAGTCCTGGTAAAAAACAAAGATACAGGAAATTAGGAGACAAGAATTAAAAGAGAAGGAAAACAAGATAGCAGTGTCCTCAAGAGGTATTTTCACAAAATATGTGGGGTGTCCAACCACTCTGACCAGAAGTGGGTAAAAGAAACACACTTTGGTGAGAAAATTTCACTTCCTTATGTTATAAAATACATTTTACCAAGACAAATATGATTATTCATGTTCTGAATTGTTCAGTGGGGACTTTCGCTTACATATCATTAACATTATATCCAAAAAGTCAGATTTCGTAACCTAATACATCCGATAATAAGCACCGAACTCTGTTGACATAGCGGTGCATATTTCGCATAACAACTTTTGAGGATTTTACATTTTGTGGTCCTCGTCTTCAAAGTTGTTTCCACGGGTAGTAAAAAGCCAAATTTGCATGACACAAGCTGAATTAAATGTAAAAGGCTTTGAAAATAAAAAGCTTGGTATACGCTCAGTGCTCCGTTGACATTTCACAGAGATATGCTTGTTTTTGTAAGAAATCTTCGAAAAAGGACAGGAATTTTGCATTAATATGAAAGGTGTATACTCAAATATAATATGTCATCTCTCAAAATTGATATCTATCTTATTTCTATATTGTTTTTTGTCATCCGGATTCGAGAAGAAAGATGATGAGTTCAACGATTATCCTGTCAGTTAGCCTTAATTCTCACACAGCATCCAGCATGCCTGACGCAATGCTATTTTTCTGTATTTTGATAAAAACATTTCTCTGGCCTCCATTGATTTAGTCACCCTAATTTTGGCCATCCTACAATAACTTTTGAATGGATTATGATAGAGGCATGAGGTTTGGAGCATTGGTTTTCTTAGAGGAGTATTTACACATTTCATATTATACTGAACAGAACTATAAACGCAACATGCAACAATTTCAACGACTTTTCTGAGTTACTGTTCATATAAGGAAATCAGTCTATTGAAATAATTAAATTAGTCCCTAATCTATGGATTTCACATGACTGCAGGGGAGGGCATAGGCCTACCCACTTGGGAGCCAGCCCCACCCACAGGGGAGCCAAGCCCATCCAATCAGAATGAGTTTTTCTCCACAAAAGGGCTTTATTACAGACAGAAATACTCCTCACCTGTGGTTACACGTGGTCTGCGGTTGTAAGGCCGGTTGGACGTACTGCCAAATTCTCTGAAACAATGTTAAAGGCAGCTTATGGTAGACAAATTAACATTTCATTCTCCGGCAACAGCTCTGGTGGACATTCCTGCAGTCAGCATGCCAATTGCACGCTCCCTCAAAACTTGAGACATCTGTAGCATTGTGTTGTGTGACAAAACTGCACATTTTAGAGTGGCCTTTTATTGTCCCCAGCACAAGGTGCACCTGTGTAACGATCATGCTTTTTAATAAGCTTCTTGATATGCCACACCTGTCAGGTGGATGGATTATCTTGGCAAAGAAGAAATGGTGACTAACAGGGATGCAAAGAAATTTGTGAAATAAGCTTATTGTGTGTATGGAACATTTCTGGGATATTTTATTTCAGCTCATGAAACATGGGACCAACACTTTCCATGTTGCATTTATATTTTTTTCAGTGTATTTTAACCATTGGTCAAAAGATGCGTTTTTGATTGGACACCCAACAATATGATGATTCATGGTCTCAACAGGGTTTATGTCCCAAATTACACCCCTTTCCTTACATGCAGTAAGTAGTACACTTCTTTTGACCAGAGCCCTGGTCAAAGTAGTGCACTATATAGAGAATAGGGTGCCATTTGGGTGACACCCAAGGACTTACTCCAGACTGTTTGCTTTTACTGGGTGATGTTATTGGCTCACTTCAATGTCACTTCTGTTTTATTCTGTTGAATGTCATTGTGTGTTGTTATTATATAACGGTTTGACACAATCACAATCTGAAAAATAATGGTTGGTTAGAGAACGAAATCACTGAGGGATTATTAGGGAACGTATCAATGATGATTTAAATCAGTTACCTAAACTCATTTAGCAGGTGATTCCATGCTGTGAGAGTAGCTACTAACCCCTTATTCATGAATTGTGTGTGAGAGGAGATGGTCTAGTATTTCATTGTGTAGAGGTACATTTTGTCATTTAATGTACTTGTTATTTATGTGATTCTAATGGACGTGGTATGTTCGACAAAGGTGAAAAGGTGGTGGAAAGGTAGGAAAATCAACCTAGGATCATGTTGAGTTGGAGATGAAACGGACAAAACTACAGTATTTACACTCTGCTTCTTCAGACAGTTCTGATTCTATTTTCATTACGAGGGGCAGTGAAAACTAAACCTACTTCTTCTTGAGTCGATTGTGAGTTAGGTAAATATGGTCATTGTAAGAAACCTTTGCTTGAGGCTCTGGAGAAAAGAGAATGGAACGCTCATCATAGTCCCGAGCAGCCAATCCTGCTAATTGTTCATGTGGATGATGTGGATAGTTTGTTTTTGTATATTATGTGATTAAAAGATGGATCTTTTTGGAACTTGACATAGTAAGTGTGATATGTAAAAGGTGAATAACTGTGGTTTAATTGTTCCTATTACGTTGTTTGTCCCCAGGCTCAATTGCTACCATATACTGTAGGGTTGACAGTGAGAGAGAGCCAACTGGTGGACTAGATTACACAGGAAAAAAAAACATGCTGAGAAGCACATGACAAAAAAAAAAGGTTTCCCTCATATGTGTTTAAACCCTGATAGCACTGTTTGAATGGCATAGAGTAGGCCAGTCCCTCCTCACATAGGCAACTGTAGAATACTTAATACTGCTGGCAGGTAAACTGTGAGTCAGAGCTTAGAAATGTGTTACCTTGGCTTCATACCCCGAGGGAGAGTAGGCCTATTGCTTTGCACCTGCCTCTGTGTCATATGCAGTGCAGATTATCAAATGGCATTGAATTTTTCTGGTGGCTATAGCAGCATAACAGCTCAGCACCTGCCCTTTATGCTCCTCATAAAATGTTGTACTTTGACCCACCATATAATAATTATTAGTCAGCCTGGTAAAAGGTTTTGAAACATTGTTTTCCTCAACACAACAGCAACTCCTTTGCAAATTAAGATATCGAGAATGAATGTGAAACCAAACAAGGGAATTTATAAATAAGAGCAATAACCTGAAATGTGGTAGGCTATAAAGCGCAATAAATCCACAACACACGAAGAAAGCTTTTACATAACTTTCACATTAAATATTTTCAAGTCAGGTAATAAAATATGATAATTATTGACGTTGCAGTTTTCGTCAATGGCAAATTCAATTTGTACATTAGTAGCCTAGTAAATGTGTGCCTCAGTTGGTAGAGCATGGCGCTTGCAACGCCAGGGTTGTGGGTTCGATTCTCACGGGGGACCAGTACGAAAATAAGAGCGTCTGCTAAAATGTAAATCCAGCATCTCAGAGCTCCATCACGTCACAGTTTGTAGGCGGGGAAGATGATTTGACGGACAGCGGGGAGAAAGCCACCCTAGTAAGTGCTGTGTTTTTCTGGACCACTAAAATGGCTGTTGTCGAGGATGGGGAATAGCCTGTGAGCACTACACGCATATAAGGGGAGGATTGAGAAGACTACACCGAAGTGTGGAACATTTATATTCGTTTTATTCTAAAGGTATGTCAATGTGAATTTGCCGTTTCTCACGTAAAAGCATCGAAATGTGTCCTCCTTTGATCGACGAAGTTTGATTGACAGCTTGAGTCCATCTGAATGTTCTCTTGTCTGACTCTGCTAGCTAACGATAGCAACTGCTGTCGTCTAGCAAATATCATATTCGCTATCAAACAGATGTTATCAACTAATTATGATCGTTGTCATTTATTCAAAATACTGCAATCAATAATGGTCGCAGTCAGGCACGGAAATAAAAAACAATTATTTCATAAGATGTTGTGATATCTCGTGCGCTCTAACGTTAAGCTAGCTAACAGTCGATGGTTTACTGAACATTCGATATGGCTAGCCAAGTGAAATAGCAGCTAGCAATATATAAATGTTGTTGTAAATTGAAATGAGCTAGCTACCTTATTATCCACTAGCTAGCTAGTGTAACGGTACCAAGGTTGTCCGCTTATTACGGTGTAGCTCAATAGTGTGCAACTGCAGCCCGCAATTCGGGGCGTTCCCACTCGAGCCTCCCATTGGTTCCTCCCTCCACCCCCCCCTCTCCCCATAGCATTCCATTGGTTCCTGCATGAACTCTGTCGTTAACAGAACTGCAGGAAAACCGTGCCTGACAGGCGGGGGCGAAGGACACTGTCTACCGGTGTACAGCTAGCTACCGCCCTTTCTTCTATGGGGTTTATTGGCTGGCATCCAACGTTATTGTGTAGTAAAGCCACCTACTGTACTGGAGTGCCCCCGCCTCCCACCTGTCCTAGATTGAGTCCTAGTTTAAAAATTGACCAATAGAAGTACACTATATATACAAAAGTATGTGGACACACCTTCAAATTAGTGGATTCGGCTATTTCAGCCACACACGTTGCTGACAGGTCGAGCACACAGCCACGTTGCTGACAGGTCGAGCACACAGCCATGCACACAGCCATGCACACAGCCATGCAATATCCATAGACAAACACTGGCAGTATAATGGTCTTACTGAAGAGCACAGTGACTTTCAACGTGGCACCGTTACCTTTCCAACCATTTTTTTATTTTTGTTATTTCACCTTTATTTAACCAGGTAAGCCAGTTGAGAACAAGTTCTCATTTACAACTGCAACCTGGCCAAGATAAACCAAAGCAGTGCGATAAAAACAACAACACAGAGTTGGGGTAAACAAAACATAAGTCAAAAATACAAACAGAAAATATATATACAGTGTGTGCGAATGTAGTAAGTTATGGAGGTAAGGCAATAAATAGGCCATAGTGCAAAATAGTTACAATTTCATAATAACACTGGAATGATAGATGTGCAAAAGATAAAGTCAGCTTGTCAAATTTCTGCCCAGCTAGAGCTGCCCCAGTCAACTGTAAGTGCTTTTATTGTGAAGTGGAAACGTCTAGGAGCAACAACGGCTCAGCCGCGAAGTGGTAGGCCACACAAGCTCACAGAACGGGACCGTCGAGTGCTGAACATTTTTTGTCTGTCCTCGGTTGCAACACTCACTACCGAGTTCCAAATTGCCTCTGGAAGCAACGTCAGCACAATAACTGTTCGTCTGGAGCTTCATGAAATGGGTTTCCATGGCCGAGCAGCCGCACACAAGCCAAAGATCACCATGCTCAATGCCAAGCGTCGGCTGGTGTGGTGTAAGGCTCGCCGCCATTGGACTCTGGAGCAGTGGAAACGTGTTCTTTGGAGTGATGATTCACGCTTCACCATCTGGCAGTCCGACGGACGAATCTGGGTTTTTGGTGGATGCCAGGAGAACGCTACCTGCCCCAATGCATAGTGTCAACTGTAAAGTTTGGTGGAGGAGGAATAATGGTTTGGGGCTGTTTTTCATGGTACGGGCTAGGCCCTTTAGTTCCAGTGAAGGGAAATCTTAACGCTACAGCATACAATGACATTCTAGATGGTTATGTGCTTACAACTTTGTGGCAACTGTTTGGGGAAGGCCCTTTCCTGTTTCAGTATGACAATGCCCCCGTGCACAAAGCGAGGTCCATACAGAAATGGTTTGTCGAGATCAGTGTGGAAGAACTTGACTGGCCTGCACAGAGCCCTGACCTCAACCCCATGGAACACCTTTTGGATGAATTGGAATGCCGACTGCGAGCCAGGCTTTGTCGCCCAACATCAGTGCCCGACCTCACTAATGCTCTTGTGGCTGAATGGAAGCAAGTCCCTGCAGCAATTTTCCAACATCTAGTGGAAAGCCTTCCCAGAAGAATGGAGGCTGTTATAGCAGCAAAGGGGGGACCAACTCCATATTAATACCCGTGATTTTGGAATGAGATGTCGATGAGCAGGTGTCCACACACTTTTGGTCATGTAGTGTATAAAGAGGCGTTCCTGCAGATGCAGGAATGCCCACATACAGGAACGCCCTGAATTGCGGGCCGCAATTACAATCTTCTCTTGTAGGTAGCTAGTAGCAGCCAATGATTGGTAGCAGCCCCTATTGGTCGAACAAGTAATTTTTTTATACAGTGAGGGAAAAAAGTATTTGATCCCCTGCTGATTTTGTACGTTTGCCCACTGACAAAGACATGATCAGTCTATAATTTTAATGGTAGGTTTATTTGAACAGTGAGAGACAAAAACAAAATCCAGAAAAACGCATGTCAAAAATGTTATGAATTGATTTGCATTTTAAAGAGGGAAATATGTATTTGACCCCTCTGCAAAACATGATTTAGTACTTGGTGGCAAAACCCTTGTTGGCAATCACAGAGGTCAGACGTTTCTTGTAGTTGGCCACCAGGTTTGCACACATCTCAGGAGGGATTTTGTCCCACTCCTCTTTGCAGATCTTCTCCAAGTCATTAAGGTTTCGAGGCTGCCGTTTGGCAACTCAAACCTTCAGCTCTCTCCACAGATTTTCTATGAGATTAAGGTCTGGAGACTGGCTAGGTCACTCCAGGACCTTAATGTGCTTCTTCTTGAGCCACTCCTTTGTTGCCTTGGCCGTGTGTTTTGGGTCATTGTCATGCTGGAATACCAATCCACAACACATTTTCAATGCCCTGGCTGAGGGAAGGAGGTTCTCACCCAAGATTTGACGGTACATGGCCCCGTCCATCGTCCCTTTGATGCGGTAAAGTTGTCCTGTCCCCTTAGCAGAAAAACACCCCCAAAGCATAATGTTTCCACCCCCATGTTTGACGGTGGGGATGGTGTTCTTGGGGTCATAGGCAGCATTCCTCCTCCTCCAAAAACGGCAAGTTGAGTTGATGCCAAAGAGCTCGATTTTGGTCTCATCTGACCACTACACTTTCACCCAGTTCTCCTCTGAATCATTCAGATGTTCATTGGCAAACTTCAGACGGGCCTGTACAGTGGGGAAAAAAAGTATTTAGTCAGCCAACAATTGTGCAAGTTCTCCCACTTAAAAAGATGAGAGAGGCCTGTAATTTTCATCATAGGTACACGTCAACTATGACAGACAAATTTAGAAAAAAGAATCCAGAAAATCACATTGTAGGATTTTTTATGAATTTATTTGCAAATTATGGTGGAAAATAAGTATTTGGTCACCTACAAACAAGCAAGATTTCTGGCTCTCACAGACCTGTAACTTCTTCTTTAAGAGGCTCCCCTGTCCTCCACTCGTTACCTGTATTAATGGCACCTGTTTGAACTTGTTATCAGTATAAAAGACACCTGTCCACAACCTCAAACAGTCACACTCCAAACTCCACTATGGCCAAGACCAAAGAGCTGTCAAAGGAACCAGAAACAAAATTGTAGACCTGCACCAGGCTGGGAAGACTGAATCTGCAATAGGTAAGCAGCTTGGTTTGAATAAATCAACTGTGGGAGCAATTATTATGAAATGGAAGACATACAAGACCACTGATAATCTCCCTCGATCTGGGGCTCCACGCAAGATCACACCCCGTGGGGTCAAACTGATCACAAGAACGGTGAGCAAAAATCCCAGAACCACACAGGGGGACCTAGTGAATGACCTGCAGAGAGCTGGGACCAAAGTAACAAAGCCTACCATCAGTAACACACTACGCCGCCGGGGACTTAAATCCTGCAGTGCCAGACGTGTCCCCCTGCTTAAGCCAGTACATGTCCAGGCCCGTCTGAAGTTTGCTAGAGTGCATTTGGATGATCCAGAAGAGGATTGGGAGAATGTCATATGGTCAGATGAAACCAAAATATAACTTTTTGGTAAAAACTCAACTTGTCGTGTTTGGAGGACAAAGAATAATGAGTTGCATCCAAAGAACACCATACCTACTGTGAAGCATGGGGGTGGAAACTTCATGCTTTGGGGCTGTTTTTCTGCAAAGGGACCAGGACGACTGATCCGTGTAAAGGAAAGAATGAATGGGGCCATGTATCGTGAGATTTTGAGTGAAAACCTCCTTCCATCAGCAAGGGCATTGAAGATGAAACGTGGCTGGGTCTTTCAGCATGACAATGATCCCAAACACACCGCCCGGGCAACCAAGGAGTGGCTTCGTAAGAAGCATTTCAAGGTCCTGGAGTGGCCTAGCCAGTCTCCAGATCTCAACCCCATAGAACATCTTTGGAGGGAGTTGAAAGTCCGTGTTGCCCAGCGACAGCCCCAAAACATCACTGCTCTAGAGGAGATCTGCATGGAGGAATGGGCCAAAATACCAGCAACGGTGTGTGAAAACCTTGTGAAGACTTACAGAAAACGTTTGACCTGTATCATTGCCAACAAAGGGTATATAACAAAGTATTGAGTAACTTTTGTTATTGACCAAATACTTATTTTCCACCATAATTTGCAAATAAATTCATAAAAAATCCTACAATGTGATTTTCTGGATTTTTTTCCCTCAAATTGTCTGTCATAGTTGACGTGTACCTATGATGAAAATGACAGGCCTCTCTCATCTTTTTAAGTGGGAGAACTTGCACAATTGGTGGCTGACTAAATACTTTTTTTCCCCACTGTATATGTGCTTTCTTGAGCAGGGGGACCTTGCGGGCACTGCAGGATTTCAGTCCTTCACGGCGTAGTGTGTTACCAATTGTTTTCTTGGTTACTATGGTCCCAGCTGCCTTGAGATCATTGACAAGATCCTCCCGTGTAGTTCTGGGCTGATTCCTCACCGTTTTCATGATCATTGCAACTCCACGAGGTGAGATCTTGCATGGAGCCCCAGGCCGAGGGAGATTGACAGTTATTTTGTGTTTCTTCCATTTGCGAATAATCGCACCAACTGTTGTCCCCTTCTCACCAAGCTGCTTGGCGATGGTCTTGTAGCCCATTCCAGCCTTGTGTAGGTCTACAATCTTGTCCCTGACATCCTTGGAGAGCTTTTTGGTCTTGGCCATGGTGGAGAGTTTGGAATCTGATTGATTGATTGCTTCTGTGGACAGGTGTCTTTTATACAGGTAACAAGCTGAGATTAGGAGCACTCCCTTTAAGAGTGTGCTCCTAATCTCAGCTCGTTACCTGTATAAAAGACACCTGGGAGCCAGAAATCTTTCTGACATTTTTGGCATGCGTTTTTCTGTTTTTTTTTGTAGTTATTCTGTCTCTCACTGTTCAAATTAACCTACCATTAAAATTATAGACTGATCATTTCTTCTTTTTTTTTGTCTTTTTTTTTGGGGGGGGGGGGGGGGGGGGGGGGGTTGTGGATCAGCTTAATATTGCAGATAGATTGTATCTTCTATCAATGTAATTGTCTGCATCACTTCCAATCCCCCATGTTTTTTATATATACACTCCCCTTTATTACTTTTCAACCCCACCATCCTTTCCCTACTTGGAGTAAATTAGTGAACAACAATGCCCAGGCCTCTACTTCCGGTCTATACTTACTATCTACACCTTATGGATACAGTTAATTATATTATATATATATATATATATATATATATATATATATATATATATATATAATTATTATTTTTTTTGCTCCTGAACTTCTTCTACTCTCAACCTCTCCAATTATTTTCATGATGTCCATCCGGTTTGCTTCTATATGCCATATCTTTCTAGCTGTGCTCTTTCCCAAAAGCTCCCAACATACAACCTATATACTTATTATGGACACAGTATGCTTACATTATTAGCTATCTTTGTTATTATTTGTTGTTATTTGTTATTAGTCCCATCCTTCAACTCTATTCAATACCTCCCATCTATCTCTTAACACCATCCATATAGGATTTCTATTTGCCATATATATTTCAACCGTACTGTGATGTTTTACAAAAGTTCTGAACCTTTCTATTCTCATTGCTTCTACAGATTGTGAATTAAAAATAAACATTTTTGCTAAAAGTATTATTATATTATTGATCGATTGACTATGACTTTTCAGATCACCCAGTAATGCTATCTGCAAGGTTAGCCCCAGGTAAATATTGCAATCCTTTAGCCAAAAACAAGCTACAAATGGACAGAACCAAAACAAATGATCTAATTATTCTGTCTCTTCACAGCAAAATCTGCAGAGCTGGGAAGATTGTATCCCCCATATAAATAACATTCTATTGGTAGCAAGAATTTTATATAATAATTGAAATTGAAAGATTCTGATTTTTGAATCCGGTGTCGTTTTGCGTGTCAGTTCATAAACACTATGCCATGGGATCGGTATGTCAAAAATCTCTTCCCAACTATTTTGCAATCTATATGGGACGGCTGTCAATCCTTTGGTCCTTAAGTGAAACTGATATACTTTTTTATTTATCACAGTTTTCCTTAACCAATTATGTTCTTTAATGCAAGGCCGACAGACAAGTTCCTTACTTTCTCCCCCTTCCACTTTCCTCTTCCACTTTTGCGGTAAGGCTGCAATTATTTGGTTGTAATTTTGGGTAGAGCAGACATTTCCATATGTTTTTGTTAACTGCATGTGCGACATAACTCCACCAGTCCTACCGATGATATCATTTACGAAGATTATACCTTTTTTAAACATTCTGTCAAAAAATAAAGGTTTTTTGTCAATTAGTATATTTGAATTTAACCACAATATTTGTTGCATTATTTGTTCTGTCGTTTCTGGAGGATTAAATTGAAATTGCAACCAATTTTCTATTGCTTGTTTTAGAAATAGTGATATTTGGGAGATGATTTCCTTTTCAAATAACTGTAAATAAGTTGTTGTAATCTGAATAAAAGGGAAAAAGGCCTTTCTTGAACATTGGGTGAGACAATCTTACTAATTTGCTTGAGAACCAGTTCGGATTTAAGTATAACTTTTGTATGACTGAAGCTTTTAGTGATAGGTCTAATGCTTTAATATTTAATAATTTCTGTCCTCCGAATTCATATTCATTATATAAATATGCCCTTTTAATTTTGTCTGGCTTGCCGTTCCAAATAAAATAGAATATTTTTCAAAACTGTTCGCTAGGCGTAGGCAAGACCATAAGCAAATAGGTCAACTGGGATAATACTAAAGAGTTAATCAGGGTGATTTTTCCACAAATTGACAGGTATTTTCCTTTCCATGGTAGTAAGATCTTATCTATTTTTGCTAACTTTCTATTAAAATGTATTGAAGTGAGATCATTTATTTCCTTTGGGATATGTATTTCGAGTATATCCACATCACCATCAGACCATTTTATTGGTAAACTACATGGTAATGTAAAAATTGTATTTTTTAGTGATCTAATACGTAATATAGTACATTTGTCATAATTTGGCTGTTATCCAGAGAGGTTAGAAAATGTATCTAGATCCTCTATGAGGCTGTGGAGGGATTCTAGTTCATGTTAAAAGAAAACATGAATCATCAGTGTACAATGACACCTTTGTTTTTAAGCCCTGGATTTCTAATCCTCTGATATTATTATTGGATCTGATTTTAATAGCTAACATCTCGATGGCCACAATAAATAGATATGCCGATAGTGGACAACCTTGTTTCACTCCTCTTGACAGTTTAAAACTTTCTGAGAAATAGCCATTATTTACTATTTTACACCTAGGGTTACTATACATGATTTTGACCCATTTTATAAGAGATTCTCCAAAATTGAAATGCTCCAGGTATTTATATATACACCCCAGTCGAACTTTATCAAATGCCTTTTCAAAGTCTGATCATTTCTTTGTCAGTGGGCAAACGTACAAAATCAGCAGGGGATCAAATACCTTTTTCCCTCACTGTACATCCTGATGGTGATGACTGATGATGATGATGGTGTAGCCTAATCTAATGCATCGTATCAAAGCAACAAGCGGTGTCACTGCATATACTGAGTATACATAAACTATGCATAATTTTGATGTAAATCCCACATTTAAAAACCTTGCATTATTATTTGAAGTGATTTTGAGGTCACCAACCAAGCTAGCCGATTAAACTCAACTCCACGATTTACGATGGAGTTGAGCGCCGACCAGTGTGTGCGGACTAGAGTTCCGACATCACACACAATTACGTTTTTATAAACAACTACTGATTTCAGCACCCAAAGAATATTCCGCAATTACACACTACATTGTTGTAAAAACGTAATTTTATGTGACGTCGGAGCTCCAGTCTACCCACACTAGTTGCCGCTCAACAACATCGTAAATCGTGGAGTTGAGTTTAGTCAGCAACAACCAAGCTCGCGCAGATGTAATTTCTGTATGTTTATTTTTCAGTACTTTTGCTTTGGTACAGAGAAGCACAACACATAAATAGATGTAGCCCAGTCTGAACAGACAGCAGAGACACTGCAGTGGTTCCAGATTTTGACCTATAGCCTAGCCTACGTATCCCTTCTATATTCAATGCATACCACAGATACTGTGCTATAGCTGTTCCATCTAGGCCTATATTTGTTGCACACCACAGATAGAAGGAAGGTCTTAAAGGTTCAAACCCTCCTCATACTAGGCCTACATCATATTAATGATGTAATAAGAGCTTTATAAAATACATTTGATTGATTAATATTAGTCTCTAGGTCAGTGGTGCTGCTGGCCTATATTGGGCCTGTTTTTCTCCACTGTTCCTTGTCCTCTGAGCATGTGCCAGAGAGGCTGGGTGGTACCTCATCCTCATGCATAATTCAATATCAGCAGCCACAGCCAGGGGGAATAGCCTAGTCAACAGGGCTGGCCAGGACCGCTGTATGTGGAGGCATAGATTACAGAGAGAAGAGACAGCAGGCAAAAACAACCCACAGAGAGAACAGTATTATTCCCATAGGTAAGATTGCTCAGTTGTATCAATGTAATAAGTGCGCCATGTCCTCTGTCTGTGTGCGACAGCCGACAGATTAATGGAATTGGCAGCAGTGCAGCACACGGCGATGTGTTTTGATGTTTAGCTGCCTTGCCTCGTGTGGTGGAATGCTGGATGGCGTGTGTGTGTCTGTCTGTCTGTGTGTGTGAATGCTGGATGGCGTGTGCTGCGCTCTGCTCTGTGGGGATGGAAGGAATGCTTTTAACTGGCAGTCAGCCTGCCGGTAGGACCAGGCTAGTTAATCTAGTCATTCTTTTCATGTCACACAGAAGGGGTTTGTTTTTGTGGCTTGACTGACCAACGCCCACACCCATGTTAAGGTCATAGGCTTGGCTGGCTGACTGAATTGTAAGCTTATATTGTCTGTGCTTGTATTGTGTTGGATAGGAATGTAGTTACTGCAATAAAACTGACCAGTTTTCTGGAGAAACACATTATCGCTGATGATTAATAAACTTGAGTTAATGCTTACAGGTAGACAAATCACTTAGCTACCTAGTCTATACATCTGGCTCAAAGATCCTGTGTTAATATGTGATTATAAACATACAGTACCAGTCAAAAGTTTGGACACACCTACTCATTCAAGGGTTTTTCTTTATTTTTACTATTTTCTACATTGTAAACACATTTATGAAATAACACATATGTAATCATTTAGTAACCAAAAAAGTGTCAAATAGCCACCATTTGCCTTGATGACAGCTTTGCACACTCTTGGCATTCTCTCAACCAGCTTCACGAGGTAGTCACCTGGAATGCTTTTCCAACAGTCTTGAAGGAGTTCCCACATATGCTGGGCACTTGTTGGCTGCTTTTGCTTCACTCTGCGGTCCAACTCATCCCAAACCATCTCAATTGGGTTGAGGTCGGGTGATTGTGGGGGCCAGGTCATCTGATGCAGCACTCCATCACTCTCCTTCTTGGTCAAATAGCCCTTACACAGCCTGGAGGTGTGTTTTGGGTCATTGTCATGTTGAAAAACAAATGATAGTCCCACTAAGCGCAAACCAGATGGGATGGCATATCGCTGCAGAATGCTGTGGTAGCTATGCTGGTTAAGTGTGCCTTGAATTCTAAATAAATCACAGACAGTGTCACCAGCAAAGCACTCCCACACCATCACACCACCTCCTCCATGCTTCACGGTGGGAACCACACATGTGGAGATCATCTGTTCACCTACTCTGTGTATACAAAGACACGGCGGTTGTAACGAAAAATCTCAAATTTGGACTCATCAGACCAAAGGACAGATTTCCACCAGTCTAATGTCCATTGCTCGTGTTTCTTGGCCCAAGCAAGTCTCTTCTTCTTATTGGTGTCCTTTAGTAGTGGTTTCTTTGCAGCAATTAGACCATGAAGGCCTGATTCACGCAGTCTCCTCTGAACAGTTGATGTTGAGATGTGTCTGTTACTTGAACTCTGTGAAGCATTTATTTGGGCTGCAATCTGAGGTGCAGTTAGTTGCCGATTTCTGAGGCTGGTAACTCGAATGAACTTATCCTTTGCAGCAGAGGTAACTCTGGGTCTTCCATTCCTGTGGTGGTCCTCATAAGAGCCAGTTTTATCATAGCGCTTGATGGTTTTTTTGACTGCACTTGAAGAAACGTTCAAAGTTCTTGAAATGTTCCGTATTGACTGACCTTCATGTCTTAAAGTAATGATGGACAGTTGTTTCTCTTTGCTTATTTGAGCTGTTCTTGCCATAATATGGACTTGGTCTTTTACCAAATAGGGCTATCTTCTGTATACCACCCCTACCTTGTTACAACACAACTGATTGGCTCAAACGCATTAAGAAGGAAAGAAATTCCACAAATTAACTTTTAACAAGGCACACCTGTTAATTGAAATGCATTCCAGGTGACTACCTCATGAAGCTGGTTGAGAGAATGCCAAGAGTATGCAAAGCTGTCATCAAGGCAAAATGTGGCTACTTTGAAGAATCTAAAATCAAAAATATATTTTGATTTGTTTAACACTTTTTTGGTTACTACATCATTCCATATGTGTTATTTCATAGTTTTGATGTCTTCACTATTATTCTACAATGTAGAAAATAGTACAAATAAAGAAAAACCCTTGAATGAGTAGGTGTGTCCAAACTTGTGACTGGTACTGTATGCTGTTGGGTTTCTTTGCAATATATTTTTGGCTGTATTTATATGCCATCAGTGTTTACCTGTGAATTTATAATATGACATAGGCTAAAATCAAATGTTTAACTATGCCAAAAACAAATGGATAATTACAATGCAATAGCACTTTATATAGCCTAGTACCAATAACAGCAAAGCACATGCTTTGAGAAGTCTAAAAACCTAATTAGACGAACTGCCATTTTGTGTGCCCGTAAAATAGGAAGAAGACTGTGTGTACACATGCATTGCCAAGCAGAGGCTATTCTCTTGAGTGAGAAAATAAATACTGTACATGTCAGACGATGATAGCAGCCAGGAGGACTTTAATAAACCAAGCAAATATTTATTTCAACTCTTGCTGCTGTGGCTGCCTGTCTGTGTCAAAATCCTTTCACCAAAGCAGTGAGTGAGTGGCCCATTGAAATCTGTCTCTGGCTTAATTCTCTGTCTGATGTTCTTTAAATGTCAGGCGATAGCTAGGCCTAGGCCCAGGCCCGCTGTGCTGCGGGAGCCAGATAGCACTAGAGTGAGTCGACCGACGCACGCACACACACACACACACACACACACACACACACACACACACACACACACACACACACACACACACACACACACACATACAGTAGTCGACCCACTTGCTGGCTGCCAGGGTCAGATAACTAGGCTATGTCCCCTGTTCTAGCTCTTTCTCACACATTCACCAGACCCCCCACTGTTTCACACTGCTTTTTAATCAAACTCCAGATATAGCATAACCTAGCCAAAGTTAGCCTATAACTAGTGAGGGAAAAGCATGTTTTTTGCTGTTATTGGTGCAAAGCTAAATAAAGTGTTTATTTTACTGTTGTTAGCATCCCATGCCTTCCCACCAATGTTATCCCACCCTAACATCCCTACTGTCCTGTATCTCTCCCACAGAACTAGAACGAGTAGAACGGCATCCCCATTCAAGTCAATGATGCCATAATGTGTGGTTTGGCAGCCATTTTGAGTGTACTCATGCCATAGGAGTAAAGCATTCTATTTCTATGATCTCTCCCCATGCAGGTGCCGTGGTGGTGAGGGGAAGTAGCTGTAGCCATGGACACCACCACCTCCATCAAGATGACCACTCTGGCCATCCAGAACCTCTTCAGCTACGTGGAGGAGGAGAACCTGGCAGCGCTCAAGGCCCACCTGGACAAGTTCAAGGAGGTGGACGGCAGGAGTGACGTGAGTATCCTCATACTATCTATAGGTATTATATATAAATGGCTAAATGGCATATTATATATGTGCATCCCAAATGGCACCCTATCCCCTATATAGTGTCCTACTTTTGACCAGAGCCCAATGGGCCCTGGTCAAAAGTAGTGCCCTATATACATAATAGGGTGCCATTTGGGACATACAGTCTAATAAAGGTAAAATATAGCTTAGAGAAGTGTCTGTTGAAGATAAATGGGAAGATTGGGTCTATTACTGTACAAAGAAATATCATTCATTGTGTTTCTAGTAGGTTTTTCTAAATGCATGCCTTTTTTCCCCTCCCTAACAGAATGGTCAGACGCCCTTGATGCTGGCTTCAGAGCAGGGCAGTATTGAGATTGTACAGGAGCTCATCAGGAGAGGAGCCAATGTTAACCTGGATGATGTGGTAAGAGAGATGGATCATTAACCCTCTCTGTCTTTGTTCCCATTCATTTCAAAGCCTATTATGAAGACATTGACAGTCATTGTGAATGTGCCAATCATTCTGAACTCTGCCTGATGGCTCCATGGTAACGGTAGTCACCGTTGTCTCTCTGTCTCCATGGTGACCGGTGTGATGTGCTATTCTCTCTCTCTCAGGACTGCTGGTCTGCTCTGATCTGTGCTGCTAAGGAAGGCCATGTAGAGGTGGTGAAGGAGCTGTTAGAAAGCAGTGCTTACATAGAGCACAGAGACATGGTGAGACACTCAATCATTTCAACTGGCCACAATCAGTAATAAGCTATAATGTTTTGGTGATTGTATGAACTTGATTTGTATGCTTGTCCCAGTCCACTTCAGTTAGTGCTTTCAATAAAAACGCAGAACTATTCAATGGACAGGCTATGCTTGTAATGTTTTTGCATGCAAAGCCCTGAAGGTACTGTAATGTGTGCAGGATTGTGTTTGTGTACAGTAATTAATGTTGTTCTGCAGGGAGGCTGGACGGCCCTCATGTGGGCTGCCTATAAAGGCCGTGTGGAGGTAACCAAGGTTCTCCTTGACAACGGAGCCAACCCCAACACTACTGGGCAGGTAATGGCATTCAATCAAATACCAATTCATGACGTATTCCTTACACGGGTAATGATGTTCGTATACTTGTCATTCATAAACCCTCATGGCTAAGGAGATGCAGTACATCACAACCCCATGTATTGCATGTATGCAGCCTTACTCTCTGTCTTCCTCATCAGCAATACAGTGTATACCCCATCATCTGGGCAGCAGGCAGAGGTCATGCTGAGATCGTCCAGGTCTTGCTGGAGAACGGAGCCAAGGTCAACTGCTCTGACAAGGTGAGACAACCTATTGGGACGCATGGCTGGGCAATGCCAGCCTTTGGGTTAGTGGTGCCCCAGTTTGGCCAGAAATAGGGACCTGTGCCAGTATGGATAACCCTGTGTGTGTGTGTGTGTCTTTCTCTCTCTCAGTATGGTACCACCCCTCTGATCTGGGCAGCCAGGAAGGGCCATTTTGACTGTGTGATGCACCTGCTGGAGAACGGAGCCGACGTCGACCAGGAGGGGGCAGTATGTCTATACACCATAGAAATAGAATAACATTCTAATGAACAGACATTCTAATGAACAGACATTCTAATGAACAGACATTCTAATGAACAGAAATTCTAATGAACAGATATTCTAATGAACAGATATTCTAATGAACATTGTTGTTCTGCAGTCTACACCTCTCACTCTGATATCACCTGTCTAAAGTCATAGAGAACGGCTCTGTACATCAAACATAGTTCCTTTAGATGAATGTAATACCATTGTAATAACACTGCTCTCTGCACTCCTCTTCTCATTCTTTCCCTTGCTCCTGTCCTCTCGCTCTCTCTCTCTCTCTCGCTTCTCTCCATTTGTTCTGTTCCTCTACATCTCCCTCCAATCTTCTCTCTCTCCCTCTCCCTCCCCCCGTAGAACTCGATGACAGCTCTGATCGTGGCAGTGAAGGGAGGTTTCCCTGAGGTGGTGAAGGAGCTTCTGAAGAGGAACCCTAACGTCAACATGACAGACAAGGACGGCAACACGGCCCTGATGATCGCTGCCAAGGAGGGCTACACTGAGATAGTCCAGGACTTGCTGGACGCTGGCACCTACGTCAACATACCAGACAGGGTGGGCAAAGGGAGCGCAAGCATACACACACACACACACACACACACACACACACACACACACACACACACACAGACACACACACACACACACTGGATTATAAGTGCTGTATTGAGATGTGGATGTAGAGTAAGCTGTGTGCTGACCTGTGTGTGTGTGTGTTGTACAGAGTGGAGACACGGTGCTTATCGGAGCAGTGAGAGGAGGCCATGTGGAGATAGTGAGGGCTCTGCTGCACAAATACGCTGACATCGACATCAGAGGACAGGTAGGGAGTCTGACACCTGACTACTTATATATATGCCATTTAGCAGACGCTTTTATCCAAAGTGATTTACAGTCATGCGTGCATACATTTAATTGAACCCACTATCCTGGCGTTGCAAGCGTCATCCTCTTCCAACTGAGCGACAGAGACACATACTGTGCATCCCAAAGGGCACTCTACTGCATGTATAGTGCACTACTTTTGACCAGGGCCCACAGGGATCTGGTCAAAATTAGTGCACTATATAGGGGATAGGGGCACAGACATTCAATACTACATTATTGATTGAAATAAATACAATCCACCTCACCTTCTACAGGACAACAAGACAGCCCTGTACTGGGCTGTGGAGAAAGGCAACGCCACCATGGTGAGAGATATCCTCCAGTGCAACCCCGACACAGAGACCTGCACCAAGGTAAGAGAAAACAACCACCTTACAGTAAATGTAACCATATCTCAACTATCAGCAGACTCACACACACAGCCACCTATTCTCTTTAAACGCTTTCTCACCTGTGTTTATGTGTCCTGGTGTCAGGATTTAGAAAGCCCTCTGATCAAAGCCACTAAGATGAGGAACATTGACATAGTGGAGCTTCTGCTGGACAAAGGAGCCAAGGTGTCTGCTGTGGACAAGGTACAAGTCTTTTAACTGTCTATACCCATATAAAACATAATATATACACTGAGTGTAGAAAACATGCTCTTTCCATGACTGACCAGGTGAATCCAGGTGAAAGCTGTGATCCCTTATTGATGTCACTTGTTGAATCCACTTCAATCAGTGTAGATGAAGGGGAGGAGACAGGTTAAAGAAGGATTTTTAAGCCTCGAGACAATTAAGACACGGATTGTGTATGTTTACCATTCAGAGGGTGAATGGGCAAGACAAAATATTTAAGTGTCTTTGAACAGGGTATGGTAGTAGGTGCCAGGCGCACTGGTTTGAGTTTGTCAAGAACTGCAACGCTGCTGGGTGTTTCATGCTCAACGGTTTCCAAATGTTGATCCATTTTGTTGCCGACTAACCAACCCCCATTAACCGGTTAACAAATTGTTAAATTCGTTCCAAACAGTAAAATGAAGTGACCAACAGAAAACAGACATTTTAACATTTATGTCATTTAGCAGACGCTCTTATCCAGAGCGACTTACAGGAGCAATTAGGGTTAAGTGCCTTGCTTAAGGGCACATCGACAGATTTTTTTCACCTAGTCGGCTCGGGGATTAGAACCAGCGACCTTTCGGTAACTGGCACAACGCTCTTACCCACTAAGCTACCTGCCGCCTTTCAAGAGCTTAAAAAGCATGTGACCATAGCAAGCTTATCCTCTCATATTATTGAACATGCAACTAAATCAAATCAAATCTTATTTGTCACATGCGGCGAATACAACAGGTGTAGACCTTACCGTGAAATGTTTACTTACAAACTACTGTAATGAAGCAGAGAATGGAATTAATCATTTTCAAACATTTGCCAAAATGCAACATTTGCCAAAATGCAAATGCAACACTGTTCTAAAAGACACGCCTGATGCAACCCCTCACGTGACAGAGATCAACCTCCTTTAGAAACAGAAAGAGGGAAAATGTAAATATGCCACAACTAGGATGGGTTCTACCTCTCCCACTGCGCCCTACAGCCTGTGTCTGTGAGTTGTCTAGCAATGAGTCTTCGCTGTGGCTTGCGAGCGGCCGACTAGAGACAGCCATATAGATGACGTAAGAAAGATACTCTCTAACTCTATAAACTCACTGTACATTACTATTTTCGGCAAAATAATAATTCCGGTCGACCAAGACACTGTACCGGTTTTATGACTGGCGATTTAGTTACATTCTGACACCAGTTTAATTCCACTAAATTATGCAAATTAACCTATAGACTGATAAGCATGACCGGCAAATGTGTTTTCAGCTGCTAACCGACTAACGGTTAACCATTAACATTCCTATTTACCACCCAAAGGACATGCAACCAACTTGACACAGCTGTGGGAAGCATTGGAGTCAACATGGGCCAGAACCTTGTAGAGTCCATGCCCCGACAAAGGTGTTGTTAATGTTTTGTATACTCAGTGTATACATGGGTGAAAGTAGATTTCATTTCTTACTGGTACAGGTCACCTAAGTGCACGCACAATTATTTTTTTTATATAGGCCTAATACAAAAATTACAGGGTAGCCTACTCTGCTGACTACCCGGACTATTTGCACTGCCCCCCCACCCCATCCTTTTTACGCTGCTGCTACTCTGTTAAGTATTTATGCATAGTCACTTTAACTCTACCCACATGTACATATTACCTCAACTAGCCGGTGCCCCCGCACATTGACTATGCAACGGTACCCCCCTGTATATATAGCCTCCCTACTGTCACTTTATTCTATTGTATATATAGCCTCCCTACTGTCACTTTATTTTTTACTTCTGCTCTTTTTTTTTTTCTCAACACTTTTTTGTTGTTGTTTTATTCTTACTTTTTTGTTTAAAATAAATGCACTGTTGGTTAAGGGCTGTAAGTAAGCATTTCACTGTAATGTCTGCACCTGTTGTATTCGGCGCATGTGACCAATAAAATTTGATTTGATTTGATTTGATTTGATATGGCCGATGTTCTCCTCTGGTGCCAATAAGATGGGCAATTGTTTGCTCAATTAAGTTAAGAATATTGATAACTAAAAGACAAATTGGAGTCTTTTCATTGTCATCAATAGCCATTTGCTTTCCAAACAGTTTTTTGGCGATTGTATTTTTAAATATTGCAAAATGCCTGGCTGGGTCTGCTTTTCACTGACAGTCGCAACTCAACAATCTATTTGGTATTTGCAGCGCGCACTGCCCAAATTGCAGGCAATGCGATTTATAACAATCCACCGTTTTTTTTTTTTAGCTAATGATCCTCTGGCCAAATCATGCTTTCTGGTGTGGTAGCCTATTTTGAATGATTGTATTTATTTCCGTATATACAGGAGTAGGCTAATTAGGCTGTATAATTTTGGCAATTTAACTCAATGTACTTTAGGGACAGCTTCCCCTAGCCTTATGGGCATGCCGCCTACGCCTTCTAATGTGCCATTAATACAACCAGTCGTGATGTTTTCATCTGATTGTCAGACAATCACTTAACAATGGCGCTCCTGTAGCCTACCGGCGCACATTGGTTCACTCACAAAATCATTTCAGCATCCAAACCCCAACAGTGCAACCCGCAATTGGATGAATGGAAAGAGACGTCTGTTACAAAACACCTACGTGTATTGGAATGACATTCAGCGATTGTCATTAGGCCTACACTTGTAGCCTGAATTGATGCATCCACTTGTCTACGCGCTCGGTCACTCATTTCCGCCTTGACAAAATGTGTCACGACTCTCGTAGTACGGAGTAGACCAAGGCGCAGCGTGATGAACGAACATATTTATTATCTTTAGTGATAATACAAAAACAACAAACGATACGTGCGGTCCTAAGGTTAACTCAAACACGGAACAAACCAAACGGAAACAAGATCCCACAAACACTAAGGGAAAACAGACTGTTTAAATATGGTTCCCAATCAGAGACAACCAGCCACAGCTGACACTCGTTGCCTCTGATTGAGAACCACACTGGCCAACATAGAAATACAATACTAGAACACGACATAGAAACACAAACACATAGAAACTACACACCCTGGCTCAAAATATAGAGTCCCCAGAGCCAGGGTGTGACAAAATGTAAGTGTTCTCCTCAAACCACTACGCAGTTTGGAGCGTATACTACCTGGTTTACAGTCAATTCGCAAATGTTTCATGCGGCAGACATGCAGTAATGTAAAATAATGCTGTAATAACCTATCGTTTTTTGGGAATGTTGTATTCATTGTGATAGCCTCATGTTTTACTGGTAGGGCGTACCCACACTATTTATTTTGCCGGGACTATACCACCTTACTTTCACACCAGTATATATGTATATATTTTTTTACATTTTAGTCATTTAGCAGACACTCTTATCCAGAGCGACTTACAGTTAGTGAGTGCATACATTTTCATACTGGCCCCCCGTGGGAAACGAACCCACAACCCTGGCGTTGCAAGCGCCATGCTCTACCAACTGAGCTACAGGGGACAATGTATATACATTGTACATGGCATATACAGTCGGGTCCATAATTATTGGCACCGTTTGATAAAGATGAGCAAAAAAGTGTATCAAAGAAATAACACAAAGACTGAGCTATATTGCATGCACATTTTTGTTTATGAAAGTATATTATTTTATACTAATACAATTGCTCAACTAATCATTTAAAAAAAGAGAGGGGTAAAAATTATTGGTACCCCTGGTTTCAATATTCTAGCACCCTCCCCTTGCGAGGATAATGACACTGAGCATTTTTCTAAAATGTTTTATGAGATTAGGCAACACATTGGGAGGGATCTTAGACCATTGCTCTATACAGCATATTTCCAGAGCTCTATTTTCATGTCATCTGACATAGCACCAGTTCCAATCCAAGTGCCAATGCTGTTTATCAAACTCCAGGCGGTGCTATGGTCAGATGACATGAAAATACAGCTCTTTGGCCACTTGGACAGAAGCATATGCAGAAAAGTATCTCATACCTACAGTAAAATATGGTGGTGGATCTTTGATGTAATGCGGCTATTTTGCTTTCACTGGTCCTGGGGCCCTTGTTAAGGTCAATGGCCACGGGGGGCCAGTATGAAAATGTATGCACTCACTAACTGTAAGTTGCTCTGGATAAGAGTGTCTGCTAAATGACAAATAATAATAATAATAATAATAATGGCATCATGAACTTTACCAAGTACCAGGACATTTTAGCCAAAACCTGGTTGCCTCTGGCAGGACGCAAGTGGATCTTCCGGCAAGACAATAATCCCAAGCACTAATCAAAATCCACAAAGAAATTGTTAATTGACCACAAAATCTACATTTTTCAATGGCAATTCACTGGACTTGATCCCCATTGAAAACTTGCGGTTTGAATTGAAGAGGGCAGTCCATATGAGCAGACAAAGTATATCAAGGATCTGGAAAGATTATGTATGGAGGAATGGTCTAAGATCCCTCCCAACGTGTTCGCCAATCTCATAAAACATTTTAGAAAAAGTCTCAGTGTCGTTAACCTTGCAAGGGGAGGGTGCTAGATTATTGAAAACATGGGTCCTATATCTTTTTTAAAAATATTTATTTGTATTACTTGTTAAACAGAATTTCTCTGAGCAATTGTATTAGTATAAAATAATTAAATGTTTCCGTTTTTTGGAGCACATACAGTGGCTTGCGAAAGTATTCACCCCCTGGCATTTTTCCTATTTTGTTGCCTTACAACCTGGAATTAAAATGGAATTTTTGGGGGGGTTTGTATAATTTGATTTACACAACATGCCTACCACTTTGAAGATGCAAAATATTTTTGTGTGTGAAACAAACAAGAAATAAGACAAAAAAACAGAACTTGAGCGTGCATAACTATTCACCCCCCCCAAAGTCAATACTTTGTAGAGACACCTTTTGCAGCAGTTACAGCTGCAAGTCTCTTGGGGTATGTCTCTATAAGCTTGGCACATCTAGCCACTGGGATTTTTGCCCATTCTTCAAGGCAAAACTGCTCCAGCTCCTTCAAGTTGGATGGGTTCCCCTGGTGTACAGCAATCTTTAAGTCATACCACAGATTCTCAATTGGATTGAGGTCTGGGCATTGACTAGGCCATTCCAAGACATTTCAATGTTTCCCCTTAAACCACTCAAGTGTTGCTTTAGCAGTATGCTTAGGGTCATTGTCCTGCTGGAAGGTGAACCTCCGTCCCAGTCTCAAATCTCTGGAAGACTGAAACAGGTTTCTGTCAAGAATTTCCCTGTATTTAGCGCCATCCATCATTCCTTCAATTCTGACCAGTTTCCCAGTCCCTGCCGATGAAAAACATCCCCACAGCATGATGCTGCCACCACCATGCTTCACTGTGGGGATGGTGTTCTCGGGGTGATGAGAGGTGTTGGGTTTGCGCCAGACATAGCATTTTCCTTGATGGCCAAAAAGCTCAATTGTAGTCTCATCTGACCAGAGTACCTTCTTCCATATGTTTGGGGAGTCTTCCACATGGCTTTTGGCGAACACCAAACGTGTTTGCTTATTTTTTTATTTAAGCAACAGCTTTTTTCTGGCCACTCTTCCATAAAGGCCATCTCTGTGGAGTGTACAGCTTAAAGTGGTCCTATGGACAGATACTCAAATCTCCACTGTGGAGCTTTGCAGCTCCTTCAGGGTTATCTTTGGTACCTTTGTTGCCTCTCTGATTAATGCTCTCCTTGCCTGGTCCGTGAGTATTGGTGGGCGGCCCTCTCTTGGCAGGTTTGTTGTGGTGCCATATTCTTTCCATTTTTTAATAATGGATTTAATGGTGCTCCGTGGGATGTTCAAAGTTTCTGATATTCTTTTATAACCCTGTACTTCTCCACAACGTTGTCCCTGACCTGTTTGTAGAGCTCCTTGGTCTACATGGTGCCGCTTGCTTGTTGGTGCCCCTTGCTTAGTGGTGTTGCAGACTCTGGGGCCTTTCAGAACAGGTGTATATATACTGAGATCATGTGACAGATCATGTGACACTTAGATTGCACGCAGCTGGACTTTATTTAACTAATTATGTGACTTCTGAAGGTAATTGGTTGCACCAGATCTTATTTAGGGGCTTCATAGCAAAGAGGGTAAATACATATGCACGCACCACTTTTCTGTAATTTATTTTTTAGAATTTTTTGAAACAAATAATTGTTTTGTCTATTTTGTGTATGTCCATTACATGAAATCCCCCAAAAAATCCATTTAAATTACAGGTTGTAATGCAACAAAATAGGAAAGACGCCAAGGGGGATGAATACTTTTGCAAGGCACTGTAATATACTCCAATAATTCCCCACTGTATATACACTGTACATGACATATATGTAAGCTGTGAAAGGCAAAAGAGTCAGTAGGTATACTATCTGATACCAACCGTGTCTCTCTAGAGAGGTGACACCCCCCTCCACATTGCCATCCGTGGGCGGAGCCGGAGACTGGCGGAGCTCCTCCTTCGTAACCCTAAAGATGGCCGCCTGCTCTACCGGCCCAACAAGGCTGGCGAGACACCCTACAACATCGACTGCAGCCACCAGAAGAGCATCCTCACCCAGATCTTTGGAGCCCGTAAGTTTCCTTACTCTCTGGCAGCTCAGTCACTTTCGCCAGTTAAATTAAAGGAAAATTCCACCCAAAAACGATTTGTTTCATTAGTCAATTGACATAGTCCCAAAATGTTTTGATTGTCAGCGATTCATGTTTTCAAAATATGTAACTTTCAAAATAAAGAAATCATCCCCTTATTATGCATTTTTCAAGATATGTTACTTTCAAAATACAGATTTCTGTTGAAAGTTACATACACTGCAGGTCAAAAGTTTTAGAACACCTACTCATTCAAGGGTTTTTCTTTATTTTTACTATTTTCTACATTGTAGAATAATAGTGAAGACATCAAAACTATGAAATAACACATATGGAATCATGTAGTAACCAAAAAAGTGTTCAACAAATCAAAATATACTTTATATTTGAGATTCTTCAAATAGCCACCCTTTGCCTTGATGACAGCTTTGCACACTCTTTGCATTCTCTCAACCAGCTTCACCTGGAATGCCTTTCCAACAGTCTTGAAGGAGTTCCCACATATGCTGAGCACTTGTTGGCTGCTTTTCCTTCACTCTGCGGTCCGACTCATCCTAAACCATCTCAATTTGGTTGAGGTCACGGGATTGTGGAGGCCAGGTCATCTGATGCAGCACTCCATCACTCTCCTTCTTGGTAAAATAGCCCTTACACAGCCTGGAGGTGTGTTGGGTCATTGTCCTGTTGAAAAACAAATGATAGTCCCACTAAGCCCAAACCAGATGGGATGGCGTATTGCTGCAGAATGCTGTGGAAGCCATGCTGGTTAAGTGTGCCTTGAATTCTACATAAATCACAGACAGTGTCACCAGCAAAGCACCCCCACACCATAACACCTCCTCCTCCATGCTTTATGGTGGGAAATAGACATGCGGAGATCATCCGTTGGAACCAAAAATCTCCAATTTGGACTCCAGACCAAAGGACACATTTCCACCGGTCTAACGTCCATTGTTCATGTTTCTTGGCCCAAGCAAGTCTCTTCTTCTTATTGATGTCCTTTAGTAGTGGTTTCTTTGCAGCAATTCGACCATGAAGGCCTGATTCACACAGTCTCCTCTGAACAGTTGATGTCGATGTGTCTGTTACTTGAACTCTGTGAAGCATTTATTTGGGCTGCAATTTCTGAGGCTGGTAACTCTAATGAACTTATCCTCCACAGCAGAGGTAACTCTGGGTCTTCCATTCCTGTGGCGGTCCTCATGAGAGCCAGTTTCATCATAGCGCTTGATGGTTATTGCGACTGCACTTGAAGAAACTTTCAAAGTTCTTGAAATGTTCCGTATTGACTGACCTTCATGTCTTAAAGTAATGATGGACTGTCGTTTCTCTTTGCTTATTTGAGCTGTTCTTGCCATAATATGGACTTGGTCTTTTACCAAATAGGGCTATCTTCTACCTTGTCACAACACAACTGATTGGCTCAAATGCATTAAGAAGGAAAGAAATTCCACAAATTAACGTTTAACAAGGCACACCTGTTAATTTAAATGCATTCCAGGTGACTACCTCATGAAGCTGGTTGAGAGAATGCCAAGAGTGTGCAAAGCTGTCATCAAGGCAAAGGGTGGCTATTTGAAGAATCTCAATTATAAAATATATTTTGATTTGTTTAACACTTTTTGGTTGCTACATGATTCCATGTGTGTTATTTCATAGTTTTGATGTCTTCACTATTATTCTACAATGTAGAAAATAGTTTTAAAAAATAAGGAAAAGCCCTTGAGTAGGTGTTCTAAAACCTTTGACCGGTAGTGTATCTTGAAAAATGCATCTTACGGGGATGATTTCATTATTTTGAAAGTTACATATCTTGAAAACTTGATTGCTGACAAGCAAAACATTTTGGGACTATGTCAACAATGGACTAATGAAACAAATTTCAAAAGATAGTTTTTAGGTGGAGTTTTCCTTTAATAGTCTAACTGGTATAACCTTTGTGGTGGACGATAGTGTGTACAAGATGTATAGAAATTGAAAAAAATGTGGTACACACAAATTAAATGTTCTCCATCTCGAACTGTGTTGACTAACCTCATCCTATCTTTCTATGTGTCCCTCCCAGGACATCTGTCCCCTACTGAGTCCGATGGGGACATGCTGGGTTATGACCTGTACAGCAGTGCCCTGGCTGACATTCTCAGTGAGCCCACCATGCAGCCGCCCATCTGTGTGGGCCTGTACGCCCAGTGGGGCAGCGGCAAGTCTTTCCTGCTCAAGAAACTGGAGGGTAAGGCACTAGGCAGTCTGCTTGTCAAGGCTTCACTCACTTCTTTTTATTTTTTATATATAATTTTTTTGTATTTACCCCCTTTTTCTCCCCAATTTCGTGGTATCCAAGTGGTAGTTACAGTCTTGTCCCATCGCTGCAACTCCCGTACGGACACAGGTCGAGAGTCGTGCGTCCTCCGAAACACAACCCAACCGAGCCGCACTGCTTCTTGACACAGTGCCCGCTTAACCCGGAAGCCAGCCGCACCAATGTGTCGGAGGAAACACTGTACACCTGGCGACCGAGTCAGCGTGCACTGCGCCCGGCCCGCCACAGGAGTCGCTAGTGCGCCACCCATGGGTCTCCCGGTCGCGGCCGTCTGCGACAGAGCCTGGACTCGAACCAGGATCTCTAGTGGCACAGTTAGCACTGAGATGGGCTTCACTCACTTCTATACAGGAGTCTGAGCGTTTATGATACTGCTCAAATAGAACAGAGCTCAACTGTCAAACATAAAAATAATGATACAGTGGGGGAAAAAAGTATTTAGTCAGCCACCAATTGTGCAAGTTTTCCCACTTAAAAAGATGAGAGAGGCCTGTAATTTTCATCATAGGTACACGTCAACTATGACAGACAAATTGAGAATTTTTTTTCCAGAAAATCACATTGTAGGATTTTTAATGAATTTATTTGCAAATTATGGTGGAAAATAATTATTTGGTCACCTACAAACAAGCAAGATTTCTGGCTTTCACAGACCTGTAACTTCTTCTTTAAGAGGCTCCTCTGTCCTCCACTCGTTACCTGTATTAATGGCACCTGTTTGAACTTGTTATCAGTATAAAATACACCTGTCCACAACCTCAAACAGTCACACTCCAAACTCCACTATGGCCAAGACCAAAGAGCTGTCAAAGGACACCAGAAACAAAATTGTAGACCTGCACCAGGCTGGGAAGACTGAATCTGCAATAAGTAAGCAGCTTGGTTTGAAGAAATCAACTGTGGGAGCAATTATTAGGAAATGGAAGACATACAAGACCACTGATAATCTCCCTCGATCTGGGGCGCAAGATCTCAACACGTGGGGTCAAAATGATCACAAGAACGGTGAGCAAAAATCCCAGAAACACACGGGGGGACCTAGTGAATGACCTGCAGAGAGCTGGGACCAAAGTAACAAAGCCTACCATCAGTAACACACTACGCCGCCAGGGACTCAAATCCTGCAGTTCCAGATGTGTCCCCCTGCTTAAGCCAGTACATGTCCAGGCCCGTCTGAAGTTTGCTAGAGTGCATTTGGATGATCCAGAAGAGGATTGGGAGAATGTCATATGGTCAGATGAAACCAAAATAGAACTTTTTGGTAAAAACTCAACTCGTCGTGTTTGGAGGACAAAGAATGCTGAGTTGCATCCAAAGAACACCATACCTACTGTGAAGCATGGGAGTGGAAACATCATGCTTTGGGGCTGTTTTTCTGCAAAGGGACCAGGACGACTGATCCGTGTAAAGAAAAGAATGAATGGGGCCATGTATCGTGAGATTTTGAGTGAAAACCTCCTTCCATCAGCAAGGGCATTGAAGATGAAACGTGGCTGGGTCTTTCAGCATGACAATGATCCCAAACACACCGCCCGGGCAACGAAGGAGTGGCTTTGTAAGAAGCATTTCAAGGTCCTGGAGTGGCCTAGCCCGTCTCCAGATCTCAACCCCATAGAAAATCTTTGGAGGGAGTTGAAAGTCCGTGTTGCACAGCGACAGCCCCAAAACATCACTGCTCTAGAGGAGATCTGCATGGAGGAATGGGCCAAAATACCAGCAACAGTGTGTGAAAACCTTGTGAAGACTTACAGAAAATGTTTGACCTGTGTCATTGCCAACAAAGGGTATATAACAAAGTATTGAGAAACTTCTGTTATTGACCAAATACTTATTTTCCACCATAATTTGCAAATACATTCATTAAAAATCCTACAATGTGATTTTCTGGATTTTTTTTTCTCATTTTGTCTGTCATAGTTGACGTGTACCTATGATGAAAATTACAGGCCTCTCTCATCTTTTTAAGTGGGAGAACTTGCACAATTGGTGGCTGACTAAATACTTTTTCCCCCACTGTATGTTAAAAATATGTTATACATGTTAATAATAAGATAGCTGTTAAGGCCAGGCACCTCACCCTAATAGGGTAAAATGTTTTTGTGTTGGAGAACAAAACGTTCTCCAACACAATCACAAGACTAGATACATACATGTACGTTACATTCTGTACTTTAACAATGCAATAATACAACCAAACTTCACCAGCAATGCAAACAACACACAGATATAAGTTTTTTTTTATATTACAATTTTTTTGAAATATTGTATACAAATATACAAATTAGGTGATATCTCATTAAATGTGCATATTTGCATATCACACAAATCAATTTTTCTGGACACTGGATGAAGTCAGCCTAATTTAAAATTGTTACAATTTGTTAAGACACTCCAGGACCGGACTTATACATAGCATATTGTGGATAAATACTTCTTTCTATCTGTAAAATACTAAAGAAAGGTACGTCAAATTCATTTTTGGCAGATTTTCATATATAATAAAAATTTGACAACATATCAACAATTCCCTATGTATAAGTCTGAAGAATAAGTTTAAGGATAACCACGCAACATGCTTCTGAGGCTGAGAAAAATGAGTTGGCGTGTGGGTCTGATTTCCGGGAAATGGCAGTTAAAGACAAGTACACTGAATTTAGACTTCCAAATACCAAACAGCTATTTAGATCTCTTCAAAGTAAATTACTACATATAGTCCTGTTTGTTACATTCTCCATGAAATGGGCTTTTAAATGTGTGATTCAATGTAGTGCTTTGAAATTATGGATGTATGTCATGAAATTTTATGACGTTAATATGATAAACTAACGAAAATATACATTTTCATCAACTTTTTGACATTGTTTTTTTAACTTTTTGAAAAAACTAATATTAATGGAATAAAATTTAATTTTTGCCTGTGGTGCCTGGCCTTAATATTAACAGATTATTTTATGAGATACTTGATTGACCTACCGTCTCCTAAGTATCTCACTCCTCCTTTATCCTCCTTCCATCTCCTCCCTCTCTTCAGATGAGATGAAGACGTTTGCTGGCCAGCAGGTGGAGCCGTTGTTCCAGTTCTCCTGGCTGGTGGTGTTCATGTCCCTGCTGCTGTGTGGTTCTGTAGCTCTGGTCCTGGGCTTCACCGTCGACCCCAAGCTGGCCATCGCTGTCTCCCTCAGCCTGCTGGCGCTGCTCTATGTCTGTTTCGGTGAGACCATCACTCTGTCCTCCATTTTCTATGGTCCAGTAGTCTAGTAGTCATTGCTATCTGTGATCTTTGGGACTTCCCTACCCCATTTGACGTTGAAATGTAAAATGGTTAAGCAAAGGTAAGGGCTAAGGTTAGGTAAGGGTTATGGTTAAGGTTAAGGTTAGGGTAGGGGTTAAGGTTAGGGTTTCCCAAGGATCCCATAGTCTAGTAGCCTATGCTGCAGATGAGAAGTTATTTTCAAGTGACACACTAGAGGGAGGTGTTATACCAGTAACAACATTGTAAGAGCTGGTAACACTGTAGTTATTGATAGCAGAGAGCTGAGAAAAATTATTAATACTTTTGACTGGACTTAATGCTTGAATAAACAGTATATTAACACACATAGCCTATGCACTATACTGACTGGTTTACCAAACACTGTTAATGATCCAGTTAAGAGATCATTCTAACTGTCTGTCTCTCTGTCTTTTCCAAACACTTTCAATGACACAGTAAGAGTTTGACACAGCAACTCTGTCTGTCTTCCTTTGTTTGTAGTGGTGGTGGCTGTTAATGATCCAGTTAGGAGATAATTGTATCCCTCTCTGTGTAGTGGTGGTGTACTTCGGCAGTCGTCGTGAGGGTGAGAACTGGAACTGGGCTTGGGTGATCAGTACCCGTTTGGCCCAACACATTGGCTACCTGGAGCTGCTACTCAAACTGATGTTTGTCAACCCCCCTGACCTGCCAGAGCAGACCACCCGTGCCCTGCCCGTCAGGTACACACACGCACACATACACATGTGACCACACTCACTCACACGCAAGCATGCACGCACACACACACCACCCGTGCCCTGCCCGTCAGGTACGCACGCACACATACACATGTGACCACACTCACTCACACGCAAGCATGCACGCACACACACACCACCTGTGTCCTGCCCGTCAGATACACCCCCCCTGCAAAACAATCACTACCAAACACTTCTCGGCAATGCCAGGAATCTACACTACAATCAAATGCCACATTTGGCAAAGTCCTGGGTGTAATGACACTAAATATAGTATGACTTGGTTTATCAATTATTTGTGAATTATTTATGTAGTGCTTATGGAGACTTTAGGAATGCCATATAAAGATAAGTTGTAGTTTGTGTTTGACCGATTATTTAATATCCACCCCTTCCCTTTACTGTTGCTGCCCTGCAGGTTCCTGTTCACGGACTACAACCGTCTGTCCAGTGTGGGAGGGGAGACCAGCCTGGCAGAGATGATAGCCACGCTGTCTGATGCCTGTGAGAGGGAGTTTGGCTTCATGGCCACCCGCCTCTTCAGGGTCTTCAAGACAGAGGAATCACAAGGTAACCAATGACCAGAAGAATCACTAGGTAATGACCACAGGAATCACTAGGTAATGACCAGAGGAATCATTAGGTAATGACCAGAGGAATCACTAGGTAATGACCAGAGGAAACATTAGGTAATGACCAGAGGAATCACTAGGTAATGACCAGAGGAATCACTAGGTAATGACCAGAGGAATCACTAGGTAATGACCAGAGGAATCATTAGGTAATGACCAGAGGAATCACTAGGTAATGACCAGAGGAATCACTAGGTGATGACCAGAGGAATCACTAGGTGATGACCAGAGGAATCACTAGGTGATGAACAGAGGAATCACTGGGTGATGACCAGAGGAATCACTAGGTAATGACCAGAGGAATCACTGGGTGATGACCAGAGGAATCACTAGGTAATGACCAGAGGAATCACTAAGTAATGACCAGAGGAATCACTAGGTAATGACCAGAAGAATCACAAGGTAATGACCAGAGGAATCATTAGGTAATGACCAGAGGAATCACTAGGTAATGACCAGAGGAATCACTAGGTAATGACCAGAGGAATCACTAGGTAATGACCAGAGGAATCACTAGGTAATGACCAGAGGAATCACTAGGTAATGACCAGAGGAATCACTAGGTAATGACCAGAGGAGGACAAATTAGTCAGGTCAGTTTTCTTGATTGAATCCCCTTGGGCAAATGTGTTTGACTTTAAATCACTGTCGGTCATTACATTCATAAATACATAAACCAGATACTCGGGTGGTTTTCAATAAGAACTAGGAACAAAGGGCAATGGGAATAAATATTGTTATTACACAAGTTTAGTTAGTAGCCTGCCTCCTGCTTCCAAATGTTTTTATGCCTACTGTGTACTTTAAAAACATATTGTATTTTAGGGAAGAAGAAGTGGAAGAAGACTTGCTGCATTCCCTCCTTCGTCATCTTCGTCTTCATCCTGGGCTGCCTGATCACTGGCATGGCACTCCTCGCCGTCTTCAAGGTAGACGGGGCCAACCAGACGGTGAATGCCGTGCTGATCGCCATGGCCAGCGCGGTGGGCCTGGCACTGGTGCTCAACTGCCGGACCTGGTGGCAGGTGGCCGACTCGGTGCTCAACTCTCAGAGGAAGAGGCTGCACAGCGCCGCCAACAAGATGCACAAGCTCAAGAGCGAGGGCTTCATGAAGGTAGGGATGGAAGGCGAGTCGTATATATGCGCGCAATCACTTGGAAACACATACACACACACACACACACACACACACACACACACACACACATACAGCTGTTTGATGTTTGATTCCTCCTCTCACCATATCACTGGCTTGTAAGGCTGGTATGGCCTTTCTCACACATCCTCCTCTCTCTCTCTCTCTCTCTCTCTCTCTCTCTCTCTCTCTCTCTCTCTCTCCTCCCTCCTCAGGTGTTGAAGAATGAGGTGGAGCTGATGGCGAGGATGGCTAAGACCATCGATGGCTTCACTCAGAACCAGACTCGTCTGGCTGTCATCATAGACGGTCTGGACTCCTGTGAACAGGACAAAGTACTGCAGATGCTGGATACGGTAAGACACAAACACACACACACACACACATGCAGCACGCGGGCACATACACACACAAATGAACACACACACACACACACACAGTCACAGGGTGATAGGGTATACAGTATCACTCTGAACAGGAACGTAACGGTTTTGACCAACTGTTTGGACCGTCTCACACTTTGTGTTGCAAATTTCCGAAGACGATCTTTCCCAAGAGAGCAAAGATGACCTAGTTATACAGTACGTAGTTATACATCAGTCACAAAGATTCCAGAAGCTGTCATGGTTTTTCTTATTATTTACAGTAATATAATTGTCTTTAATCTAGTATTTGAGGGGCATGGTCATCTGAACCAGCTGTTTCTTGTTTACTAATTACATCTTTGGTCTGAGGAAATAATGGATCTTTTATGCATGATGTCTTTGTAATAATAAGCACCATCCCTCATACGTTTAGAGCAATTCTTCTAGACATTTGATAGCAGTCACAAAATCTAATATTTCAAGGTCTTTTGCACATTGGGATAATGGAGTTATTAGCTGACTGTGAGCTGTAGCGGAAAGAGTTTTAGAACAAACGAATATGCTGTATCCACCACACACACACACACACACACATCTTTGTTTCCCACTCACCTCACCAGAACATACTAAGCAGGCTTCAGTCTGGCTTTAGATCAGGGCACAGCACCAAAAATGCAGCTATGTCAGTGGCAAATGACATCATAAATGCACTTGATAAAAAGCAACATTGTGCTGTTCTGTTTGTTGATTTATCAAAGGCATTTGATTCAGTTGACCATGAATTGTTGCTAGCTAGACTCAGTAACATTGGTCTCAGTGAAGGGGCAGTAAATTATTTTAGGAACTATCTTTCTGACAGAAAAGTCAGCTTTCTTGAAATTAATAGAGGTGTGCCCCAGGGTTCCATTTTAGCTCCTGTGTTGTTCTGAATTTTTATTAATGATTTGGGAAATGGGACGCAACCAGCAAAGTTGCATCTATATGCAGATAATACAGTCATATATTCATGTACTCCTTCTTCGTTCAGGCTGTTGAAAGAGCTCCAGACTGCTTTTCAGTCACTGCAGACCTCCCTTTATGGTCTCAAACTGGTCTTGAATGTACAAAAAAACAAAATTCATGACCTTTACCAGAGCTCCCACTCAGCCAGAGAAGGTTAGCATTGTCACATCTGGTGGCTTATCCATTGAAAAAGTGTCATCCTACAAATACCTAGGTATATGGTTGGATGGCAAGTTGTCCTTTAAAGTTTATGGATAATCTTGTGAGGAAGCTTAAAAAATATATATTTTATTTTTTCTCGTAATAAGGCTTGCTTCCCGCTTATGGCTAGAAAGAAGCTTGTTCAGGCCACTTTTCTCTCTGTAATTGATTATGGTGACTTGTTGTATTCGCATGCAGCCTCCTCTGTCTTACAGGGACTGGACTCTGTTTATCATGCGTCCTTTTGCTTTATTACAAATGCCAAGTCACTCACCCACCATTGCACCTTGTACCAAATGGTGGGTTGGACCTCACTTTATATGCGCAGAAAGCTACATTTGTATGTGTTCATCTACAAAGTCATTTTTGGTAAACTCCCTCTTTACCTCTGTAGTCTGGTCTCCTTCACCACCAGCGGTTACCAGACCCGGTCTGCTAGGTGGTTGCTACTGTAGTCTGGTCTCCTTCACCACCAGCGGTTACCAGACCCGGTCTGCTAGGTGGTTGCTACTGTAGTCTGGTCTCCTTCACCACCAGCGGTTACCAGACCCGGTCTGCTAGGTGGTTGCTACTGTAGTCTGGTCTCCTTCACCACCAGCGGTTACCAGACCCGGTCTGCTAGGTGGTTGCTACTGTAGTCTGGTCTCCTTCACCACCAGCGGTTACCATACCTGGTCTGCTAGGTGGTTGCTACTGTAGTCTGGTCTCCTTCACCACCAGCGGTTACCAGACCCGGTCTGCTAGGTGGTTGCTACTGTAGTCTGGTCTCCTTCACCACCAGCGGTTACCAGACCCGGTCTGCTAGGTGGTTGCTACTGTAGTCTGGTCTCCTTCACCACCAGCGGTTACCAGACCCGGTCTGCTAGGTGGTTGCTACTGTAGTCTGGTCTCCTTCACCACCAGCGGTTACCAGACCCGGTCTGCTAGGTGGTTGCTACTGTAGTCTGGTCTCCTTCACCACCAGCGGTTACCAGACCCGGTCTGCTAGGTGGTTGCTACTGTAGTCTGGTCTCCTTCACCACCAGCGGTTACCAGACCCGGTCTGCTAGGTGGTTGCTACTGTAGTCTGGTCTCCTTCACCACCAGCGGTTACCAGACCCGGTCTGCTAGGTGGTTGCTACTGTAGTCTGGTCTCCTTCACCACCAGCGGTTACCAGACCCGGTCTGCTAGGTGGTTGCTACTGTAGTCTGGTCTCCTTCACCACCAGCGGTTACCAGACCCGGTCTGCTAGGTGGTTGCTACTGTAGTCTGGTCTCCTTCACCACCAGCGGTTACCAGACCCGGTCTGCTAGGTGGTTGCTACTTAAAGTCCTCAGGACATTTACAGTATTAGGCAAGACTGCCTTCTCGTCTTGTGCACCAGGGGCATGGAATAGTCTACAACCCATGCTTCATCTAGATATGTTAGTGCCACGGAATGAATTTAAAATGTTGATGGGAGACTCTGTTACAGAGGAGTGTAAATGCTTTTTTTAGGCTGGATCATGTTGTTGCGTTGTATTGTTGTATGTTTTATTCTGTAATGTATTGATTGTTGATGCCTTCCGGGCCAGGTCTCCTTTGAAAAAGGATACCTAGGTATATGGTTGGATGGCAAGTTGTCCTTTAAAGTTTATGGATAATCTTGTGAGGAAGCTTAAAAAATATATATTTTATTTTTTCTCGTAATAAGGCTTGCTTCCCGCTTATGGCTAGAAAGAAGCTTGTTCAGGCCACTTTTCTCTCTGTAATTGATTATGGTGACTTGTTGTATTCGCATGCAGCCTCCTCTGTCTTACAGGGACTGGACTCTGTTTATCATGCGTCCTTTTGCTTTATTACAAATGCCAAGTCACTCACCCACCATTGCACCTTGTACCAAATGGTGGGTTGGACCTCACTTTATATGCGCAGAAAGCTACATTTGTATGTGTTCATCTACAAAGTCATTTTTGGTAAACTCCCTCTTTACCTCTGTAGTCTGGTCTCCTTCACCACCAGCGGTTACCAGACCCGGTCTGCTAGGTGGTTGCTACTGTAGTCTGGTCTCCTTCACCACCAGCGGTTACCAGACCCGGTCTGCTAGGTGGTTGCTACTGTAGTCTGGTCTCCTTCACCACCAGCGGTTACCAGACCCGGTCTGCTAGGTGGTTGCTACTGTAGTCTGGTCTCCTTCACCACCAGCGGTTACCAGACCCGGTCTGCTAGGTGGTTGCTACTGTAGTCTGGTCTCCTTCACCACCAGCGGTTACCATACCTGGTCTGCTAGGTGGTTGCTACTGTAGTCTGGTCTCCTTCACCACCAGCGGTTACCAGACCCGGTCTGCTAGGTGGTTGCTACTGTAGTCTGGTCTCCTTCACCACCAGCGGTTACCATACCTGGTCTGCTAGGTGGTTGCTACTGTAGTCTGGTCTCCTTTACCACCAGCGGTTACCAGACCCGGTCTGCTAGGTGGTTGCTACTGTAGTCTGGTCTCCTTCACCACCAGCGGTTACCAGACCCGGTCTGCTAGGTGGTTGCTACTGTAGTCTGGTCTCCTTCACCACCAGCGGTTACCAGACCCGGTCTGCTAGGTGGTTGCTACTGTAGTCTGGTCTCCTTCACCACCAGCGGTTACCAGACCCGGTCTGCTAGGTGGTTGCTACTTAAAGTCCTCAGGACATTTACAGTATTAGGCAAGACTGCCTTCTCGTCTTGTGCACCAGGGGCATGGAATAGTCTACAACCCATGCTTCATCTAGATATGTTAGTGCCACGGAATGAATTTAAAATGTTGATGGGAGACTCTGTTACAGAGGAGTGTAAATGCTTTTTTTAGGCTGGATCATGTTGTTGCGTTGTATTGTTGTATGTTTTATTCTGTAATGTATTGATTGTTGATGCCTTCCGGGCCAGGTCTCCTTTGAAAAAGAGACTCTGGGTCTCAATGGGCTTTTCCTGGTTAAATAAAGGTAAAAATAAAATAAAATATGTACCCTGTTCTTCTCCTCTCCACCAGGTGAGAGTGCTCTTCTCCAAAGGCCCTTTCATCTCCATCTTCGCCAGCGACCCCCACATCATCATCAAGGCCATCAACCAGAACCTGAACAGCGTGCTCAGGGACTCCAACATCAACGGCCATGACTACATGAGAAACATCGTCCACCTGCCGGTCTTCCTCAACAGCCGGGGGTTGAGCAGCGCCAGAAAGATGTGTGTAGCAGCGCCTGCTAACGGAGACACCGGAAACTCAGACGGTAATCCATACCACTCAGACGGTAATCCATACCACTCAGACGGTAATCCATACCACTCAGACGGTAATCCATATCACTCAGACGGTAATCCATACCACTCAGACGGTAATCCATACCACTCAGACGGTAATCCATACCACTCAGACGGTAATCCATACCACTCAGACGGTAATCCATACCACTCAGACGGTAATCCATACCACTCAGACGGTAATCCATACCACTCAGACGGTAATGCATACCACTCAGACGGTAATCCATACCACTCAGACGGTAATCCATACCACTCAGACGGTAGTCCATACCACTCAGACGGTAATCCATACCACTCAGGCGGTAATCCATACCACTCAGACGGTAATCCATACCACTCAGACGGTAATCCATACCACTCAGACGGTAATCCATACCACTCAGACGGTAATCCATACCACTCAGACGGTAATCCATACCACTCAGACGGTAATCCATACCACTCAGACGGTAGTCCATACCACTCAGACGGTAGTCCATACCACTCAGACGGTAATCCATACCACTCAGACGGTAATCCATACCACTCAGACGGTAATCCATACCACTCAGACGGTAATCCATACCACTCAGACGGTAATCCATACCACTCAGACGGTAATCCATACCACTCAGACGGTAATCCATACCACTCAGACGGTAATCCATACCACTCAGACGGTAATCCATACCACTCAGACGGTAAAGACGGACTCTATCACACACACACACACGCGCCCTGTATGAAAGGAGACGTAAAAATCTGAGACCACACACACACACAAACACATGGGCATGTACACACATGAACACACACATTCAGGCATACACACACACAAATGAACACACTCACATCCACCTTCGCATTCAGATATATGCATGTACACCGGCACACACTTAACTGAATGTGTCAAATCATTGGCTAATATTAGCTCTGGTTTCTCATCTCCTGTCTTTGTTGGTCTCTGTGTTCAGGCTGGCATGAGGAGCTGGACAGGAAGCTATCCCAGCACAGCATCGGAGAGATGACCAAGTTTGGCAGCAAGACAACCCTGAACCGCAGGGTAAGAGAGAGAAGAGTGTGTGTGTGAGTGTGTGAGTGTGTGAGTGTGAGTATGTATGTGTATGTGTGTGAGTGTGAGTGTGAGTGTGTGGCCTGGTGCTTGACCCCAATCTGGTTGGTTCCCAAAGAGTACAGGCATATGGGTCAACACCGCCCGTCACCAACAGTATCGTCAAAGGACTTCAGAGGTGTCATCATTAAATCAATATAATAACCACACGTCTACACATTAACAGGCTGTCATATGCAGGTGCTTTGATCCATTCCCTTTATAGTGCACAGGTTTTTTTTTCTGGTCAAAAGTACTGCACTATAAAGTAAATAGGGCGCCATTTGGAATGCAGCCAGTAACAAGCCAATAGCTGGAAATACGCAATAGGGAATAACTACAACTTCTGAGTATTAGGAGCTTTTGACTCAATTGTGTTTTTAGACCCCAGTGTGACTGTCCAGCTAATGTGCTCACTGTGACTTTAATCCAATGAGGCTTAATCCAATCTACTGTCGTTTCTCCCCCACCAAGCCACATGATGTGCAGTTTAGTGTGAGTTTAGTGTGAGTGGAACCAGCCTGATTGCTGCGTTCACCATTCTATTCCACTTCACTCATCAGTCTGGCATTCCTCAACATTGAGACTGTTTGACCCTATGCTATGTCTGCTCAGCTATTGGAGAAAGGCCAGACTGATACGCGCAGTAAAACAGAATGGTGAACACAGCGATCAGGCTACTTCCACCCGTCTACTGCCAACACTCCACCTGTAACCTACCCTAACCTTAAAGGGGCCATCTGCAGTTGCTGCATCCATTTTGGAACGAAATAATTTAATGATATGTACCCATTGATTCTTAAAGAATATAACTTAGAAATGCCTCATGAGCTTAGTTCAACTGTCGTACCCCATCAGGACCCAAAATAACCCAAAAGCGTTTTTTTTATCCCAATGTTTGTAAACAACGTAAATGGAAACAAACTCTGTATAGCCTCAAATCATGGTTAAAACTATAATTTTGATATCATGGATGGTCAGTCCTTGCATCCATAGCTCTGTCTATGCATTTGAGAGTGGTTACATTTCTCCAGCCCTATCCCTCAGCTTTTTACCAAAACAGTAGCGGGGTCACTGCTTTGTTAAATAACTGCAGATTGCTCCTTTAACCTTACCCCCCAAGCCCCTCTTATTCTAATGAGACCCCAGGTGTTGTGTACTCAAGGAGCTGTACCAAATCTCAGACCCAATTTATCAACTTTTTCTGTTATTTTCCCATTTTCTCTAAATGACCAATAGTATGTGGACACCTGCTCGTCAAACATCTCCTTCCAAAATCATGGGCATTAATATGGAGTTGGTCCCCACTTTGCTGCTATAATAGCCTCCACTCTTCTGGGAAGGCTTTCCACTAGATGTTGGAACATTGCTGCGGGGACTTGCTTCCATTCAGCCACAAGAGCATTTGTGAGGTCGGGCACTGATGTTGGGCGATTAGGCCTGGCTCGCAAGCGACATTCCAATTCATCCCAAAGGTGTTCGATGGGGTTGAGGTCAGGGCTCTGTGCAGGCCAGTCAAGTTCTTCCACACTGATCTCGACAAACCATTTCTGTATGGACCTCGCTTTGTGCCCCGGGGCATTGTCATGCTGAAACAGGAAAGGGCCTTCCCCAAACTATTGCCACAAAGTTGGAAGCACAGAATCGTCTAGAATGACTTTGTATGCTGTAGCGTTAAGATTTCCCTTCACTGGAACTAAGGGGACTAGCCCGAACCATGAAAAACAACCCCAGACCATTATTCCTCCTCCACCAAACTTTACAGTTGGCACTACGCATCCGTCGGACTGCCATATGGTGAAGCGTGATTCATCCCTCCAGAGAACGCGTTTCCACTGCTCCAATGGCAGCTAGCTTTACACCACTCCAGCCGACGCTTGGCATTGCGCATGGTGATCTTAAGCTTGCATGCGGCTGCTCGGCCATGGAAACCCATTTCATGAAGCTCCCGACAAACAGTTATTGTGCTGATGTTCCTTCCAGAGGCAGTTTGGAACTCGGTAGTGAGTGTTGCAACAGAGGTCAGATGATTTTTACGCACTTCAGCACTCGGCGGTCCCGTTCTGTGAGCTTGTGTGACCTACCACTTCGAGGCTGAGCCGTTGTTGCTCCTAGACGTTTCCACTTCACAATAACAGCACTTACAAATGACCGCGGCAGCTCTAGCAGGGCAGACATTTTACTAACTGACTTGTTGGAAAGGTGGCATCATATGACGGTGCCACGTTGAAAGTCACAAGCCTAAGATCACCATGCACAATGCCTAAAAATCGTCAAAGACTCCAGCCACCCTAGTCACAGACTGTTCTCTCTGCTACCGCATGGCAAGCGGTACCGGAGCGCCAAGTCTAGGTCCAAAAGGCTTCTTAACAGCATCTACCCCCAAGCCATAAGACTCCTGAACAGCTAATCATGGCTACCCGGACTATTTGCATTGTCATCTATTTTTTACTTAACACTTATTTTTCTTAAAACTGCATTGTTGGTTAAGGGCTTGTAAGTAAGTATTTCACTGTAAGGTCTACACCTGTTGTATTCGGCACATGTGGCAAATACAATTTGATTTGATTTGAGCTCTTCAGTAAGGCCATTCTACTGCCAATGTTTGTCTATGGAGATTGCATGGCTGTGTGCTCGATTTTATACACCTGTCAGCAATGGGTGTGGCTGAAATAGCCAAATCCACTAATTTGAAGGGGGGTACAAATACTTTTGAATATATAGTGTATATATACACTGAACAAAAATATAAACGCAACATGAAGAAACTATCTGCATGGGAATCCACAGTAGATTTTGTGGTCATTTTCAGAAGTTTTTTTTATTAAAGTGATCAATTCTCGCTCGACAGCTTCACCTGGAATGCTTTTCCAACAGTCTTGAAGGAGTTCCCACATATGCTGAGCACTTGTTAGCTGCTTTTCCTTCACTCTGCCATCCGACTCATCCCAAACCATCTCAATTTGGTTGAGTTTGGGGGATTGTGGAGGCCAGGTCATCTGATGCAGCACTCCATCACTCTCTTCTTGGTAAAATAGCCCTTACATAGCCTGAAGGTGTGTTGGGTCATTGTCCTGTTGAAAAACAAATGATAGTCCCACTAAGCCCAAACCAGGGGTGCCTTGAATTCTAAATAAATCACAGACAGTGTCACCAGCAAAGCACCCCCACACCATAACACCTCCTTCTCCATGCTTTACGGTGGGAACTACACATGCAGAGATAATCCGTTCACCCACACCGCGTCTCACAAAGACACAGCGGTTGGAACCAAAAATCTCCAATTTGGACTCCAGACCAAAGGACAGATTTCCACCTGTCTAATGTCCATTGCTCGTGTTTCTTGGCCCAAGCAGGTCTCTTCTTCTTATTGGAGTCATTTAGTAGTGGTTTCTTTGAAGCAATTCGACCATGAAAGCCTGATTCACACAGTCCCCTCTGAACATTTGATGTTGAGATGTGTCTATGACTTGCTCTGTGAAGCATTTATTTTCTGAGGCAGGTAACTCTAATGAACTTAACCTCTGCAGCAGAGGTAACTCTGGGTCTTTCATTCCTGTGGCGGTCTTCATGAGAGCCAGTTTCATCATAGCGCTTGATGGTTTTTGCGACTGCACTTAAAGAAACTTTAAAAGTTCTTGAAATGTTCCGTATTGACTGACCTTCATGTCTTAAAGTAATGATAGATTGTAATTTCTCTTTGCTTATTTGAGCTGAGTCTTTTACCAAATAGGGCTATCTTCTGTGTACAACCCAACTGATTTGCTCAAACGCTTTAAGAAGGAAAGAAATTCCACAAATGAACTTTTAAGAAGTCACACCTGTTAATTTGAATGCATTCCAGGGGACTACCTCATGAAGCTGGTTGAGAGAATGCCAAGAGTGTGCAAAGTTGTCATCAAGGCAAAGGGTGGCTATTTGAAGAATCTCAAATATATAATATATTTTGATTTGTATAACACTTTTTTGGTTACTACATGATTCCATATGTGTTATTTCATAGTTTTGATGTCTTCACTATTATTCTACAATGTAAAAAATAAAGAAAAACCCTTGAATGAGTAGGTGTTTCCAAACTTTTGACTGGTACTGTATATATTATACACATTTTAAAAAATAGCGCCCCTTGTGTGCAGTTCCGGTAATACCGTATACCCCGGTATGGTACAGAAATGGTATGACGGTATGAAAATCTGGATACCACCCAACCGTATCTCTGTGCATAGGACACGTACCGGCGGCGTCAGATGCAGAGGACGGTGACACGGCAGATGTCCTTTGACCTGAGCAAGCTGCTGGTGACAGAAGACTGGTTCAGTGACATCAGCCCCCAGACCATGAGGAGGCTGCTCAACATCGTCTCTGTCACAGGTGGGTCACACACACCCACGTTTACTCGCGCGTCACACACACACATATGGACACACCTACACATGCACAACCACGTGCGCCCATATACTCATGCACACGCGCACACACACACACAGACACACACACACACTAGAGGTCTTCACAGATCTACCCGAACCCGATTACCCAAGATCCGAACAGGTCGGATCCAAAATTCTGTTGTTGACCCTCGGATCCCGTGTCGGATCACGCTCGGTGGCCATGGACCTCGAATTTGTCTGAAAATATGTGAAATATCAACCAGATCTGAAATTATATTTGAAGAAGAAAATATCCTGATGAAAATAAATATCCTCAATAAATCACATTTGCTATGCATGGCATTTGGTTCAGTCAATAGAATTCATCTTTCTCCGCCTGTCTGCGGCTCTCTGTCTGGCTTGTGCTCTTGTTATAGCGAACTTGCAACATTGTTTCAACTGGGCCCAAACTGTTTCCCAGACACAGCTGTTCAGGTAGCCTATTTTATGACTTTCCACTGGAGATATGGGATCAGCAATATGTTGCTATTTCACACCGAGGCGCGGAGGTTACTTAAGTCCATCGATAAGGAGAGTGTTGGAAAGATTTTTCTAATACAGTGAGGAACTATTGTCATTCGCAGTGGATGTACAACACTCTGTTGGCTTTCTGTGTGAGGTGACAAAAAAATACTTTGAGAAGCTCTGCAGTTCATAAGAAGTGGTGAGTTAAGACAATCATAAATAGGCTACTATCAGACATGCCCAAATGGGAACTTCTATAGGCCTACATTTGCGCACAGGCCAGGTACTTCTATGCATGCTCAAGCAAAATATATAAAACAATAGACATTAACAAACAATTCACACAATGAAACAATGAATGCGCACAAAGCACATTCTGGAGAGAGATGCGCCTATAGTGCGTTTTCGCAAACACACCCCTTCCCTTCTTGTATCGACATTTTAAATTAGAGATGTCATTTATGAAAATCCTAAGCTAACACACACACGCTTTGTTTACCACAAGTTTACCCACTGAGTTTACAATGGGACCGTACAGATTATGGATGGATTTAGTTGAGGAATGCACATTAGTTCTGTCCAGTCTGACTTACACAATGCTGGTCTGTCTATAGGTCGTCTGCTGAGGGCAAATCAGATTACGTTTAACTGGGACCGCCTGGCATCGTGGATCAACCTTACTGAGACGTGGCCGTACAGGACCTCCTGGCTCATCTTGTTCCTAGAGGAGACTGACGGCATCCCTGACCAGGCCGCCCTCAAGACTATCTATGAGAGGTAATGTAGAGACCCTGTAAAATTACATCCAAGACCATCTAGCAGAGGTAATATACTGTAGTCCCCCTCTACCCACCTAAAACTGTGCCACCCTCAAGACCATCTACCAGAGGTAATGTAGGTTCCTAACCCCCTTTCCCGACTTTAAAAGGTCTTCTTAAAACACCTGTCCTAATTATAGAACATTGGAACTGTTTAGTTGCATGAGAGGATTTTATTTAATTTTGAAGGATCTGTCTGAAAATGTGAGGCCAAAGAATAACTACATTTTCACAAAAAGACACAAGTGGAAAAGTTATTATTGAAGAAATAATAAATTAACTTAATCAACTCCCACTGATCCATTGAGAGAGGATTGTTTTGAATTACTAATCTTCAAACTAATAGTCTTAAAACTAACAGTTGAACGTTATTGAAGATGATTGTGTCCTTAATGGCACCCTATTCCCTATATAGTGCACTACTTTAGACCAGGACCAATACTATTCCCTATATAGTGCACTACGTTAGACCAGGACCAATACTATTCCCTATATAGTGCACTACTTTTGACCAAGGCCAATACTATTCCCTATATAGTGCACTACTTTTGACCAAGGCCCTTAGGGCTCTGGTCAAAAGTAGTGCACTATATAGGGAACAGGGTGCCATTTGGAACACAGACACAGACTCTGACGTTATGAAACAGTCTGATTAGTCACTGGGCAATAAGGATTAGTTTAATTGGTTGAATCCTCATTATAATTGCGTCCCATTGGTTGGGTTATTGTATTTTAATGTCAATTACATGACGTATGTTCTATTCACGTTTTTGTCCCTGAATGATTTAAATTTCCTTCATTGTCACTCCAAATACAATATTATGTCATTCAAAAGACTCCATGAAGCTCCCCGTTTTTGGATAAAGATATATTTTATGTTTTATATATCTTTTTGTTTTTAAATGTTTTTGTTGGTCAGCTGTGAAAAATGTCAAACTAAAGAAGCAACCTTTCAGTCTGGAAGAGCTATAGCTCTTTCCTCGCCTGTCTTCATTAGGCTTCAGTCTTACAAAGATGGGTTTGTAATGGCTTTTTGAACTTTTATCTCTGGTGTTTTAGGATCTCCAAGAACATTCCCACCACTAAAGACGTGGAGCCCCTGTTGGAGATTGACGGGGACGTGCGTAGCTTCGAGGTGTTCCTCTCCTCCCGTACACCCGTCCTCAACGCGCGCGACATCAAAACCTTCCTACCCTGCACCGTCAACCTCGACCCCAAACTACGAGAGATCATTGCAGGTGAGGGAGAGCATATTTGTGTTTGTGTCTCCAAATAATCAGGGTTCCAATACGTTTTGGAAATATGCATCCATTCTCTTTCCAACTTGAATAACAACTTGCAGATTTTGGGATGTATAACGAATTTGTCAGATGGGTTAATGTCAATATTTTAGACGGAGTTAAACGACTGATTTCAACTATTTTTATTGAAACTCTTTCAATGTATCTATGTTTGCATTCCTCTCCCCAGCCGTGCATGCTGCAGGTCAGGGGGGGCATAGCTAGCTGTGTCTGTGTCAAATAAGTAGGGTTCCACAGTCAGTCCAAAACCTTTTGTCGATATGATGTAGGCAAGTACAACTGTTGGCTTTTGGATGTCATTACAGTTAAGTCATATGGTTTAATGTCCATACGTGCAGATCCAACTTTTCTTCCAGACTTATTTTTTTACTACCTTTAATGACAAATGTATCTTTGCCTGTCTGTCTCCCTCTTCTCTCCCCCCAGATGTGCGGGCTGCCAGGGAGCAGATGAGCATCAGAGCAGGGACCTATCCCAGCCTGCCCCTGCAGGAAGCCGCTCCCCGCCCCACCTCAGTCTACAGCCAGCAGTCAGGCATGTCCGCCTGCCCTCCCTCCACCTCCTTCAACGGGCCCTTCAACCCCCCAGGGCTGCTGTCCCCACCGCCCCACAGCAGCAACTACAGTGGTATGGCTGGCCCCCAGCACCCCTTCTATAACAGGGTGAGTGTATTAGAAAGAACACCCTCATGTCGCCAAGAACATTGTTATTCCATATAGGACTGAGAAGGGCCTAGCTCCAAACGTAAATCGTCTGGCTCTAGGTCTATATCGTGTCAGTTAACTCATTCAGTCGTATGCTGCCAGGTAAGCGATCACTGACGGCCTCTGCAACAAAACAAAGGGCTTTGAACCTCGACACGTTCCTTTGCCTACATTTACCACCACCCTTTCAGTCATTTTTATGTTATCGTCCCCCTTCTCACTTTGCTGGACACTTCTGGTTTATAATTTACAGAGCTGTCCTGTTATTGATAGTTCCCATTTAAGTTGAAGTCTCTGCTGTAACATGATGAGGTGTTTGTACTGTGTGACCTCTTGTTTGTACGTAGATACATACATACTTACAGTGTATTTGACATGCTGTGACTGTTTAATTTGCTTCAGTCTCTATCTCATAATGTCTCATAATCAGGCACCTCACTCATTGTTACGCTGGTTTCATATTTAAGTGTTGTATTTATTTTACCCCATGTTAAACGTGTTTCCTTTCTCCTGGTATTCCCCTCCCTCCAGCCATATTTCCCCCATCATGTTTATCAGCTGCCACGCCATTACGTGGGCAGTTTCCCTGTTCATGCTCCTCCACCACGCCCATTCCCACTTAAAAGTGGCTATCCCTGGGATCCGAGCAGTGGACTCGTAAGTATTAGAGTATTAGACCTAGTGCGAGGTAGTGCATAGAGATAGTTAATCTAAAATGGATGTATAACCATGTTATAGATAGAGAAAGTATTGTCATTAGCTTATACAGTGGGGGAAAAAAGTATTTAGTCAGCCACCAATTGTGCAAGTTCTCCCACTTAAAAAGATGAGAGAGGCCTGTAATTTTCATCATAGGTACACGTCAACTATGACAGACAAAATGAGAAGAAAAAAATCCAGAAAATCACATTGTAGGATTTTTAATGAATTTATTTGCAAATTATGGTGGAAAATAAGTATTTGGTCAATAACAAAAGTTTCTCAATACTTAGTTATATACCCTTTGTTGGCAATGACACAGGTCAAACGTTTTCTGTAAGTCTTCACAAGGTTTTCACACACTGTTGCTGGTATTTTGGCCCATTCCTCCATGCAGATCTCCTCTAGAGCAGTGATGTTTTGGGGCTGTCGCTGGGCAACACGGACTTTCAACTCCCTCCTAAGATTTTCTATGGGGTTGAGATCTGGAGACTGGCTAGGCCACTCCAGGACCTTGAAATGCTTCTTACGAAGCCACTCCTTTGTTGCCCGGGCGGTGTGTTTGGGATCATTGTCAGGCTGAAAGACCCAGCCACGTTTCATCTTCAATGCCCTTGCTGATGGAAGGAGGTTTTCACTCAAAATCTCACGATACATGGCCCCATTCATTCTTTCCTTTACACGGATCAGTCGTCCTGGTCCCTTTGCAGAAAAACAGCCCCAAAGCATGATGTTTCCACCCCCATGCTTCACAGTAGGTATGGTGTTCTTTGGATGCAACTCAGCATTCTTTGTCCTCCAAACACGACGAGTTGAGTTTTTACCAAAAAGTTCTATTTTGGTTTCATCTGACCATATGACATTCTCCCAATCCTCTTCTGGATCATCCAAATGCACTCTAGCAAACTTCAGACGGGCCTGGACATGTACTGGCTTAAGCAGGGGGACACGTCTCGCACTGCAGGATTTGAGTCCCTGGCGGCGTAGTGTGTTACTGATGGTAGGCTTTGTTACTTTGGTCCCAGCTCTCTGCAGGTCATTCACTAGGTCCCCCCGTGTGGTTCTGGGATTTTTGCTCACCGTTCTTGTGATCATTTTGACCCCACGGGGTGAGATCTTGCGTGGAGCCCCAGATCGAGGGAGATTATCAGTGGTCTTGTATGTCTTCCATTTCCTAATAATTGCTCCCACAGTTGATTTCTTCAAACCAAGCTGCTTACCTATTGCAGATTCAGTCTTCCCAGCCTGGTGCAGGTCTACAATTTTGTTTCTGGTGTCCTTTGACAGCTCTTTGGTCTTGGCCATAGTGGAGTTTGGAGTGTGACTGTTTGAGGTTGTGGACAGGTGTCTTTTATACTGATAACAAGTTCAAACAGGTGCCATTAATACAGGTAACGAGTGGACGACAGAGGAGCCTCTTAAAGAAGAAGTTACAGGTCTGTGAGAGCCAGAAATCTTGCTTGTTTGTAGGTAACCAAATACTTATTTTCCACCATAATTTGCAAATAAATTCATTAAAAATCCTACAATGTGATTTTCTGGATTTCTTTTTCTCAATTTGTCTGTCATAATTGACGTGTACCTATGATGAAAATTACAGGCCTCTCTCATCTTTTTAAGTGGGAGAACTTGCACAATTGGTGACTAAATACTTTTTTCCCCCACTGTATATGTTTGTTTGAGCCTTCTGATTGGGATTCTAACAGAGATGTTCATTTCACGAGATAACACACCCCCTATTGCAAAAACATGCTTCCGCTCTCCCTTTCTCCCCCCCCACACACACACACACACACACACACGCACACACACACACACACACACACACACACACACACACACACACACACACACCACACATACAACACACACACACACACACACCACACACACCACACACACAACACACACACACAACACACACAACACACAACACACACACACACAACACACACACACACAACACACACACACACACACAACACACACACACACACACACAGGGTTCTAATGTGCAACCTATTTGGTCTCATATCCGACAAAATATATTTCTGTGCGACCAGGAGTTTTATTTTGAAAGCACTGTGCGACTAGGAAACAAATCTCCCAGATAATAATTGTTGTAGTGATAAGGCTTCGCTGTACCGTTGTTTACGAGTGCCCTAGAGAAAAAAGCTGATTCGATAGGGTCATGGTTGCACCAATACTACAGCGAAAATGGTTTGCTTCTAGCTCAACAAGGTCAAAAGATCTGACCCATATTACCGACGCAACATTTTTATCTATAGCGGATCGCCGGGACCGCTTTTTAAGTTTATAAACCTTGTCCTAGGCTGTTCTAAAACTACTCACGCGTTAACCACTTGTTTACACTTTGTTCAGTCATGTTACCTCATTGGCTAGCTAGCTAACAACCTGGTAACTTTACCAGTATATCCAAACATTTGGCGGACAGAAAGAAAGGAAAAGGGATATCTTCTTCAGGAGATCACTGATCATAGCAATGAATGAATTACAGATCTCTTGCATGTTGTCATCACAAATCTGACGTTTGTAAAGAGACAGTGTACAATTTTCAATCTAATGCATCTCAATAGGAAAATAGTGCTTTTACACAATGTAGAAACCTAATATTCCACAAATTGTAACAATGACTGTTATTCGTATAAACATTTTAGCTTTTATAATAACCTAATGTCTTTACAGCGTTACATATTAGTTTCTAGGGCACAACATGCTTCAAAGGTATCTAGAATTCATATACAGTGGGGAGAACAAGTATTTGATACAATGCCGATTTTGCAGGTTTTCCTACTTACAAAGCATGTAGAGGTCTGTAATTTTTATCATAGGTACACTTCAACTGTGAGAGACGGAATCTAAAACAAAAATCCAGAAAATCATATTGTATGATTTTTAAGTAATTAATTTGCATTTTATTGCAAATTAGTATTTGATCACCTACCAACCAGTAAGAATTCCGGATCTCACAGACCTGTTAGTTTTTCTTTAAGAAGCCCTCCTGTTCTCCACTCATTACCTGTATTAACTGCACCTGTTTGAACTCGTTACCTGTATAAAAGACACCTGTCCACACACTCAATCAAACAGACTCCAACCTCTCCACAATGGCCAGAGAGCTGTGTAAGGATATCAGGGATGAAATTGTAGACCTGCACAAGGCTGGGATGGGCTACAGGACAATAGGCAACCAGCTTGGTGAGAAGTCAACAACTGTTGGCGCAATTATTAGAAAATGGAAGAAGTTCAAGATGACGGTCAATCACCCTCGGTCTGGGGCTCCATGCAAGATCTCACCTCGTGGAGCATCAATGATCATGAGGAAGGTGAGGGATCAGCCCAGAACTACACGGCAGGACCTGGTCAATGACCTGAAGAGAGCTGGGACCACAGTCTCAAAGAAAACCATTAGTAACACACTACGCCGTCATGGATTAAAATCCTGCAGCGCACGCAAGGTCCCCCTGCTCAAGCCAGCGCATGTCCAGGCCCGTCTGAAGTTTGCCAATGACCATATGGATGATCCAGAGGAGGAATGGGAGAAGGTCATGTGGTCTGATGAGACAAAAATAGAGCTTTTTGGTCTAAACTCCACTCGCCGTGTTTGGAGGAAGAAGAAGGATGAGTACAACCCCAAGAACACCATCCCAACCGTGAAGCATGGAGGTGGAAACATCATTCTTTGGGGATGCTTTTCTGCAAAGGGGACAGGACGACTGCACCGTATTGAGGGGAGGATGGATGGGGCCATGTATCGCGAGATCTTGGCCAACAACCTCCTTCCCTCAGTAAGAGCATTGAAGATGGGTCGTGGCTGGGTCTTCCAGCATGACAACGACCCGAAACACACAGCCAGGGCAACTAAGGAGTGGCTCCGTAAGAAGCATCTCAAGGTCCTGGAGTGGCCTAGCCAGTCTCCAGACCTGAACCCAATAGAAAATCTTTGGAGGGAGCTGAAAGTCTGTATTGCCCAGCGACAGCCCCGAAACCTGAAGGATCTGGAGAAGGTCTGAATGGAGGAGTGGGCCAAAATCCCTGCTGCAGTGTGTGCAAACCTGGTCAAGACCTACAGGAAACGTATGATCTCTGTAATTGCAAACAAAGGTTTCTGTACCAAATATTATGCTCTGCTTTTCTGATGTATCAAATACTTATGTCATGCAATAAAATGCAAATTAATTACTTAAAAATCATACAATGTGATTTTCTGGATTTTTGTTTTAGATTCTGTCTCTCACAGTTGAAGTGTACCTATGATAAAAATTACAGACCTCTACATGCTTTGTAAGTAGGAAAACCTGCAAAATCAGCAGTGTATCAAATACTTGTTCTCCCCACTGTAGGCCCAACATAGGCTGTATCTCAATCAATTACAAATATTATTTCTGGTGCTCCTAGATTTCATGTGGTGAGCCTAACTTTTATAAATTGGGAGCACCAATGCTACCAATGAACATTTTTCATTTAGAGCCCTACACACATACACACAAACAGAAACTAGAAACACAGAAACATTGACCCTGCTACTTCAGCATCCAACTGTCTTAAAAAACACTGAACGCTGCAGAGACGTCAAAAACATTATTCTCATCCTCACAATGATGGCATGCCCTCTCTCTCTCTCCGCTCTCTCTCTCTCTCTCTCCGCTCTCTCTCTCACTCTCTCCCTCTCTCTCTCCACTCTCTCTACTCTCTCTCCACTCTATTTCTCTCTACTCTGTCTCTCACTCTCTCCACTCTCTCTCCACTCTCTCTCCTCTATATCTCTCTCTCTACACTCTCTCCACTCTCTCCCTCTCTCTCTCCACTCTTTCTATCCACTCTCTCTCCCTCTACTCTCTCTATTGCTCTCTCTCCACTCTCTCCACTCTCTCTCCACTCTCTCTCCTCTATCTCTCTCTCTCCACTCTCTGCACTCTCTCCACTCTGTCCCTCTCCACTCTCTCTCGCTCTACTCTCTCTCTCTGCACTCTCTCTCTCTCTCTCTCTCTCTCTATTTCCTGTCTTGAAGAAATGTCTGTCTCCCTAATGTTTTTTTCTCCTCTAAGACGATGATGTTGTCATCTGTGTGTCTTTCTAATGTTCTCTCCTCACATCCCTCTCTGATGAAGATCTGATGTAGCCACTCCCTCCTCACCTTTCCATCTGTTTCTTTCCACCTCTCATTCTCTCCTCCCTCCAAGCAGTTTAAGGTACCGTCTTTGAAAAAGAAGCAGGTACTGAACCCATTCTGATTTTGTTCCTAACTCCGGCTTTTTACTCCGGCCACTAATATTGCTTTCCTCCTAACTATAACCCCCTTCAGAAGTGATCTGACCTCTGTAATCCCATCATGCACCTTGGGAACTCTAGCCCACTCTCTTGAATGGGAACTAGGAGTTACAGGCATGCTACACTGGAGTAATAACTTTTGCCGAGCGTGAGACGCTCCCATTCATGTCAATGAAACCTGGGCGTAAGTGGTGCGGCTCAGCGTAAAATTACGCTCTGGTTCTATTCATTTTTTATCATGTGCAGCTCACACCTGAGAACACTTGATACAGTGTTCTGCTCACGCCGGCAAAAGCTATGCATCCAGTATAGTAGCTAAAAACCGACAGTTTTAGTGACACTCTAGTGTAGCTTCCTCGTTAGGACAGGAAGTGATGTAGATACTAGATGCTACAAGGCCACTGACTAGTGAAATCTTTGATCTGCTCATCATAGTGCTTCTGTCATACTATTTAAGACCTATTTACAATTAGATGTTTTGCAACTTTGTAAGATACATTGTAGATTTGCAACACTTGTACAATACTCTATAAACATTTCCAACATTTGATTTTGTCTGGCCCTTCTAGCTGAACTCCTCTCCTTACCCAAACCCTCATACACTCCACCCTCTCTCACCTCATCAAAAAAATGTTTTACCATACAGTATTATCTCATCCACTCACTGACAACGTTTGGTTTGGACCTAATGCCGTGACAACCTCTATTAACCCCATTGTCTTACTGTACTCACCCTTAGGATAGCTCCACTCTCATCATCAACCCATTGTAGATTAAATCATATTGTAGTTTTCTCATACCTACTGATGGATTATGTAACCTACGTTCTTTTCATGTTGCTCTCCCCTTTCACTGGGCTTTCCTGTCTTTTCATGTTGCTCTCCCCTTTCACTGGGCCTTCCTGTCTTTTCATGTTGCTCTCCCCTTTCACTGGGCCTTCCTGTCTTTTCATGTTGCTCTCCCCTTTCACTGGGTCTTCCTGTCTTTTCATGTTGCTCTCCCCTTTCACTGGGCCTTCCTGTCTTTTCATGTTGCTCTCCCCTTTCACTGGGCCTTCCTGTCTTTTCATGTTGCTCTCCCCTTTCACTGGGCCTTCCTGTCTTTTCATGTTGCTCTCCCCTTTCACTGGGCCTTCCTGTCTTTTCATGTTGCTCTCCCCTTTCACTGGGTCTTCCTGTCTTTTCATGTTGCTCTCCCCTTTCACTGGGCCTTCCTGTATTACCTTTGCAGATTTCAACGGTGTTTCAGCATGGAATTCCAATTCTATTTTATTTTGTATCAATACATTTCTACTCAAAACGGCAGAGGTTACTATTGATGAATACTTTGAGAAATGTAATCTTGACCTCCATTAAATGTAGCCATACTGTATTAACCAATAAGCCATGTTTTTCCTGTTGGTTGAATCCTCTATCTGGTCATTGACGGTGTGTTCTGGACCTGGTTGTGTGTTGTGTGTGTGTGTGTGTGTGTCAGGGTTCAGCCTCTGTGGTGTCGGGCACCCCAGCCATCCTCCTGAGCTCCATGAACACAGACGCAGTGTGTGAACGTGTCAAACAGATCGAGGGTATCGACCAGAGCATGCTGACCCAGTACACTGCCACCATTAAGAAGGTGAGCTGAGAGAGAGAGATCTCTATCATTAACCTCCTCTGTCTCTATCATTAACCTCCTCTGTCTCTACCATTAACCTCCTCTCTCTCTATCATTAACCTCCTCTCTCTCTATCATTAACCTCCTCTGTCTCTATCATTAACCTCCTCTCTCTCTATCATTAACCTCCTCTCTCTCTATCATTAATCTCCGCTCGCTACCATTAACCTCCTCTCTGTCTCTACCATTAACCTCTCTCGCTACCATTAACCTCCTCTCTCTATCATTAACCTCCTCTCTGTCTCTACCATTAATCTCCTCTCTGTCTCTACCATTAACCTCCTCTCTGTCTCTACCATTAACCTCCTCTCTGTCTCTACCATTAACCTCCTCTCGCTCTCTCTACCATTAACCTCCTCTCTGTCTCTACCATTAACCTCTCTCGCTACCATTAACCTCCTCTCTGTCTCTACCATTAACCTCCTCTCGCTCTCTCTACCATTAACCTCCTCTCTGTCTCTACCATTAACCTCTCTCGCTACCATTAACCTCCTCTCTCTCTATCATTAACCTCCTCTCTCTATCATTAACCTCCTCTCTGTCTCTACCATTAATCTCCTCTCTGTCTCTACCATTAACCTCCTCTCTGTCTCTATCATTAACCTCCTCTCTGTCTACCATTGTCACGTTCGTTCAATGACGGGTCGGACCAAGGCGCAGCGTGATATGCATACATGTTTATTTTAACTTATAAACAACGACAAAACAATAAACCAACGAAACATGACATCCAAAGGTAACACACAACAAACCTCACACGGAACAAGATCCCACAACCCACTAGTGCCAATAGGCTACCTAAGTATTGTCCCCAATCAGAGACAATGAGCGACAGCTGCCTCTGATTGGGAACCACACCGGCCAACATAGATCTAGACATACTAGATAGAAAACATAGAACTACACATCATAGAATATACACACCCTGACTCAACAAATAAACGTCCCCTGAGTCAGGGCGTGACAACCATTAACCTCCTCTCTGTCTCTATCATTAACCTCTCTCTATCATTAACCTCTGTCTCTACCATTAACCTCTGTCTCTACCATTAACCTCCTCTCTGTCTCTACCATTAACCTCCTCTCTGTCTCTATCATTAACCTCCTCTCTATCATTAACCTCTCTCTACCATTAACCTCCTCTCTGTTTCTACCATTAACCTCCTCTCTGTCTCTATCATTAACCTCTGTCTCTACCATTAACCTCCTCTCTGTCTCTACCATTAACCTCCTCTCTGTCTCTATCATTAACCTCTCTCTATCATTAACCTCTGTCTCTACCATTAACCTCCTCTCTCTATCATTAACCTCTCTATCATTAACCTCTCTCTATCATTAACCTCCTCTCTCTCTCTACCATTAACCTCCCCCCTCTCTCTCTCTCTCTCCCCCTCTCTCTCTCTCTCTCTCTCACTCTCTCTCTCTCTCTCTTGCTCTCTCTTTACCATTAACCTCTCTCGCTACCATTAACCTCCTCTCGCTCTCTCTACCATTAACCTCCTCTCTGTCTCTACCATTAACCTCCTCTCTGTCTCTACCATTAACCTCCTCTTCCTTGTCTCTCGTGCTCCTCTCTGTCTCTCAGGCTAATGTGAATGGCAGAGTTCTGACCCAGTGCAACATTGATGAGCTGAAGAATGAGATGAAAATGAACTTTGGAGACTGGCAGCTCTTCAGAGGAACCGTGAGTTTAACCCTAACCTTGCCTCTTGCAAGTTTATTTTGTAGTGGATTTACCAGTAGCTTTAACACTGGACGCTGCTGTTATCAATCACTTCTTAACACATTAATTACTCATTAGCCCAGCCGTATTTAGAGAAGGGTGCATTGTTCCTTTCTCTTCTTCTTTCTCTGCCTCTTTCTCCTCCTTTTCCTCTCCTTCTTCCTCTCCCTACATCTTCCTCCTCCTCTCCTTCTTCCACTCTCTCCCTCCCTCTTCTTCTTCCTTTCCCTCCTCTTCCTCCTCTTCCTCCCCTTCCTCTAGGTGTTGGAGATGCGTCAGGTGGAGAGCCAGGTGCTTCACGAGGAGGCTCCCAGCGAGGTGGACAGCAGTATGGTGGGCCACGGGGAACCGAGGCGCCAGGTCGCCCCGCCCCACGCCGGCGCTGCCAACCTCGACGCCAACTCACCCATGTACAGCTTCAACCTGAGCTTTGAGGAACTGAGCAACGTGGGACTGGACGAGCCTCCCAGGCACAGCAACAACACATGGATGGTGAGTGACTGGTGATCTCTTCCATTGTAGGGAGGTCTACGTTGCATCATTATATTACGTTGACAGAAAGACTGGAATTGTATAGCTATTCAGACCCCTTGACTTTTTCCACATTTTGTTACGTTACAGCCTTATTCTAAAATGGATTCAATTGATTTTTCCCCTCATCAATCTACACACAATACCCCATAATGACCAAGCAAAAATAGGTTAAAAAAATATATAACATTTACATAAGTATTCAGACCCTTTACTCAGTACTTTGTTGAAGCACCTTTGGCAGCGATTACAGCCTTGAATCTTCTTGGGTATGACGCTACAAGCTTGGCACACCTGTATTTGGGGAGTTTCTCCCGTTCTTCGCTGCAGATCCTCTCAAGCGCTGTCAGGTTGGATGGGGAGCGTCGCTGCACAGCTACTTTCAGGTCTCTCCAGAGATGTTAGATCGGGTTCAAGTCCGGGCTCTGGCTGGGCCACTCAAGGACATTCAGAGACTTGTTCCGAAGACACTCCTGAGTTGTCTTGGCTGTGTGCTTAGGGTCGTTGTCCTGTTGGAAGGTAAACCTTCGCCCCAGTCTGAGGTCTTGAGCGCTCTGGAGCAGGTTTTCATCAAGGATCTTTCTGTACTTTGCTCCGTTCAGCTTTCCCTCGATCCTGACTAGTCTCTCAGTCCCTGCCGCTAAAAAACATTCCTACAGCATGATACTGCCACCAACATGCTTTACCGTAGGGATGGTGCCAGGTTTCCTCCAGACGTGACGCTTGGCATTCAGGCCAAAGAGTTCAATTTTGATTTCATCAGACCAGATAATCTTGTTTCTCATGGTCTGAGTCCTTTAGGTGCCTTTTGGCAAATTCCAAGCAGGCTGTCATGTGCCTTTTACTGAGGAGTGGCTTCCGTCTGGCCACTCTGCCATAAAGGCCTGATTGGTGGAGTGCTGCAGAGATGGTTGTCCTTCTGGACGGTTCTCCCATCTCCACAGAGGAACACTGGAGCTTTGTCAGTGACCATTGGGTTCTTGGTCACTTCCCTGACCAAGGCCCATCTTCTCCGATTGCTCAGTTTGGCCGGGCGGCCAGCTCTAGGAAGAGTCTTGGTGGTTCCAAACTTTTTCAATTTAAGAAAGATGGCCACTGTGTTCTTGGGGACCTTCAATGCTGCAGACATTTTTTGGTACCCTTCCCCAGATCTTTGCCTCGACACAATCCTGTCTCGGAGCTCTACGGACAAGAGACAGGTGTGTGCCTTTCCAAATCATGTCCAATTAATTGAATTTACCACAGTTGGACTACAATCAAGTTGTAGAAACATCTCAAGGATGATCAATGGAAACAAGATGCACCTGAGCTCAATTTCGAGTCTCTTAGCAAAGGGTCTGAATACTTATGTAAATAAGGTATATACACTACCGTTCAAAAGTTTGCCCATTAAAATAACATCAGATTGATCAGAAATACAGTGTAGACATTGTTAATGTTGTAAATGGCTATTGTAGCTGGAAACTGATGATTTTTAAAGGACTATCTACATAGGCGTACAGAGGCCCATTATCAGCAACCATCAGTCCTGTGTTCCAATGGCACGTTGTGTTTGCTAATCCAAGTTTATCATTTTAAAATGCTAATTGATCATTAGAAAACCCTTTTGCAATTATGTTAGCACAGCTGAAAACTGTTGTGCTGATTTAAAGAAGCAATAAAACGGGCCTTCTTGAGACTAGTTGAGTATCTGGAGCATCAGCAATTGTGGGTTCGATTACAGGCTCAAAATGGCCCATCTTAATCTTTTCTTTTATTGGCCAGTCTGAGATTTCTTTGCAACTGCCTAGAAGGTCAGCATCCCAGAGTCGCCTCTTCACTGTTGACGTTGAGACTGGTGTTTTGCGGGTAATATGTAATGAAGCTGCAAATTGAGGACCTGTGAGGCGTCTGTTTCTCAAACTAGACACTCTAATGTATTTGTCCTCTTGCTCAGTTGTGCACCGGGGCCTCCCACTCCTCTTTCTATTCTGGTTAGAGCCAGTTTGCGCTGTTCTGTGAAGGGAGTAGTACACAGCGTTGTACGAGATCTTCAGTTTCTTGGCAATTTCTCACATGGAATAGCCTTCATTTCTCAGAACAAGAATAGACTGACGAGTTTCAGAAGAAACGTATTTGTTTCTGGCCATTTTGAGCCTGTAATCGAACGCAATTGCTGATGCTCCAGATACTCAACTAGTCTCAAGAAGGCCAGTTTTATTGCTTCTTTAATCAGCACATCAGTTTTCAGCTGTGCTAACATAATTGCAAAAGGGTTTTCTAATGATCAATTAGCCTTTTCAAATAAAAAACTTGGATTAGCAAACACAACGTGCCATTGGAACACAGGACTGATGGTTGCTGATAATGGGCCTCTGTATGCCTATGTAGATATTCCATAAAAAAACAGCCGTTTCCAGCTACAATAGCCATTTACAACATTAACAATGTCTACACTGTATTTCTGATCAATTTGATGTTATTTGAATGGACCAAAAAATTGCTTTTCTTTCGAAAACAAGGACATGTCTAAGTGACCCCAAACTTTTGAACGGTAGTGTATGTTTTATGTTTTTTTTAAATACATTTGCAAACATAAAAAAACAACTGTTTTTGCTTTGTCATTATGGGGTATTGTGTGTATATTGATGAGGGAAAAAACGAATTTAATCAATTTTAGAATAAGGCTGTAACGTAACAAAATGTGGAGAAAGGGTCTGAATATTTTCCGAATGCACTGTATGTATACGTACAGAACCATGAATTAAGCCATTGACCTGTATGTAAACCAAATGATAGCCTTCATATGTACTTAGACCACAGATCTAGGTCTTCCTCAGTCTTTCAATTTCTTACTGTATGAGATCCATGTATATGTTCCATGTCCTCCCCCTCCCCTCTCCTCCTCCCTAGGCCCCCACCCACCGCACCCCCAGCATGTCCAGCCTCAACTCCCAGGAGTCGTCCAACGACATCGTCAAGCTGACGGAAAAGCAGCAGTCCGAGTATCGCAACGCCTATCAGGAGTACATCGCCCAGATGGCCACGCTGGAGGTAGGCGGAGGCGGGGGAGAGAAGCCCGTCCAGCCCCACCCCAACCAATTCATGACCTCCTCCAGCTCCGAGGACAAAACCAAGGACAAGGCTACCACAAAGAGAAGCACCACCAAGCCTCCCGCCGTGGACGCCCCGGACTTCACCACCGCCGAAGCCCCCCTGGACCCCATCACAGAGGAGGACGAGAAGCAGGACCCCCACGGCTCCTCCAAGACCCTGCTTGGACGCAAGGTGCCCGGGTCCAGTGACCGGGGGAGCGGCATGTTCCAGGGAGCAGCCGACCTCAAGATGAAGACCGGCGGGCTGCGCTACCAGAAGCTCACCAGCGACGACGAGGATTCAGAGAACTCTGACGCTCCTCTCCTGGGGGACGTGAAGAAGCCAGGTGACTTAAAAGCATCCTCCGGCAGCAGCTCCCTGGCCCTGGCTAAGGGGAAAGAATATCCATCTGACTCCATGCTGGATAAGAAGGATTCGTCTGACTCCGGCATGCGCTCCAACGAGAGCTCGCCCAACCACTCCCTGCAGGATGAGGAGGCTGACCTGTCCCAGCTGGAGCGGGCCAACCTGATCGAGCTGGACCAGGAGGACAGCCAGAGCCGGGCAGCCAGTAAGAGGGGTCTGCCCAGCAGCCTGAGTGGTCTCCAGGACCCAGCCGTGGCCCGCATGTCCATCTGCTCCGAGGACCAGTGCAGCCTGCTGGCCAGCAGCCCCGAAGAGAGCTGGCCCTCGTCCAAGAGCTACAACCTCAACCGCACGCCCAGCAACACCACCCTCAACAACAACACCAACGCCCATCAGCAGGGGAACCAGCAGCAGCGTTCCCAGGGGCAGAGAGCTCCGGTGGGGTCCACCAGCACAACCTGTTCCACCCCTACCTCCTCCTCCATCAGCGAGGTCATCATCTCCACGGGTTCCGGCACCACCAGTACCACCACCAAGCCCGGCCCGCACAACGAGAACGTGCGCGTGGTGCACCTGAAGAGGGGGCTGAACCCCGGGGATCCTCCGGAGATCACCACCGTGTCCTCCGACACCGTCACTTTCGGAGAGGAGCGCGAGAGCATCCTGTGAGCCTCCCGCCCACCTCGTACTCAGGCGGCAGACCCCTGGAGAGCACTTAGTCAGATGTTTGGTGTGGTAGTCTGACAATGCATGCGTAGCAAGGTACCATAGCTAGCTAAATGGGTAAATAGATTATGTTAGTGCTAGGTGTGCACTAAGTAGATAGCCTTGTTAAACCAGCCTGCTCACGTTCTGTTACAGGAGAGCGCAGCGGTCAGTCTGGTTTCACCAGGCTACTAGGTAGAGGCAGCTCACTGAGATGTTGTACTGTGTATTTGTGTTGTCTGAAGTGAAGTGAAGTGACCCCTACTAACCATCTTGATATTCTCCTGTGGAAGTGAAGGTAGCTAGCTATGGACACTGTAAAAAATTGCTCTTTGGATCAACCTAATTTTCTCCACCTCTGGTCACAAGTAAAAACAAGAACATTATTATGGCAAATATATGATTCAATGCCAACTGTTATATTTAATTCACCTATATTTCAAGTTGTAACATATTTCTTTCAACACTCATCCTACTTTTCCCCTTTGGTTAAACTTAATATAACAAATAGAAACAAATATTTAATGTCAATACAACCAATTTTTTCATCTTGTTCCTAGTTCACTTTTTACTTTGGAATTACCTATCCAAATGTCTTCAATTGGGTTACAAGCAATGAAATGAACAACCTGTAAAATAAGAAATTACGGTAACTTGAAATAATGTTTCCAAACTTAAGACCTTCACATTTAGTAACCATAATATCATAACCAAGCAATGGCTATCTTAACATAGAAACCTTATCTGGCGCTTTAGTATCACGTGCAAGTATCATTACAGTTGCTGGCAGTGTACACATTTGTTTGGATAACAAATACAATAGACCGCATTAACTGGAATGACATTCATTCTCACGGGTGGGTAAAAATAACCAATTGAAAGCCACACCTCTAACTCTTCTGATAGGCTGCTCTTATCCAGAGCCACTTACAGTTTAGTGAGTGCATACATTTTCATACTGGCCCCCCGTGGGAATCGAACCCACAACCCTGGCGTTGCAAACGCCATGCTCTACCAACTGAGCTACACTGGACCTATTCATGAGGTGTTGAAAGCAATTTAGAAGCTTTCATTCAAATAAAAAAATCACATTGATCTGACGAATTCGTTATTTGATTTCAGACAAATCGATAGAACAGGTTGAATGAACCAAAGCGTAAATTTCGATCATTCCAATCAGTAAAAGTGCTTAAAAGCGCCGTCCCACTTTTTACAGTGCAGTATAATTTACAACTAACTACATACAGTGACTGACTAACTATCTGTTTATTGTTTTGCACTACAACAAGCATGGTAGCCTGAGTGTCAGGCTGTTTGTGCCATCACGCCAACTCCTTGTCACTCGTTGTCATGCCAATGGCTTGACAATGAGCAATGGATTTGGCAAGAGCACAAGCAGTTGTGGGACCAGGCTACACGCACGCCTCAACAGTATTAATATTATCTGCTGCTGCCTATGTGTGTCAACAAGTGATGTATTGAGCTTGTGGGTGGGTAAAATAGAAGAGACCTGGTATAGATGAAGAATGAATGCGTATGAACACGTGAGCCAAATGAACAAAATTGTGTGTAGGATCTGTCTTTGACGTGTCTCAGCAAATGACATGGAGGAGAGTCAACTGAACTATTCGTCTCATTGCAAAAGCCACAGGGCTTTTAAATATTTTACCTCCCTGTGGGCCCTGGTCAAAAGTAGTGCGCTATCGGTGGAATAGGGTGCCATTTGGGACACATCTCTTTCCAACACTAACAAACATTTTAGGATAAAAAGGAGGGACGTTGACACTAATATGTGACAATAATAGCAGTTTAACAAGAAATTGAGAACGAGAAGTATCTTCAGAAAAGTTATTGTTCACTGCAAAATTCAGTTGCTGACTCTTCGCCATATGATAAATGGGAGTGTATGTACGCTGCTTTGTAATGAACAGTGGTTGTAAAGTTATCTGGTTTATTACATGTTGTCATGGCCTGTCTCATCCTGGAACAGTAGTAGAGGCCAATAAAGATAGCCCCATTTCTGAATCCGATGCCATTAAATGTACATTTGAATTAAGCAGATATAAAATGTACATTAGATGTTGTCCGATTCACACATCTGGCTACAGTAAAGATTGGTGTTGCATGCGTACATAATGACCTGTACAATGCATGCGCAAATTAGTTTGCAAATATCTGTGCAAATGTCAAAGAGTGCTCTCCTATGTATTGCATGCATGGTGATGTTGTATGTTGTCTTAACCAGTCAGATGATAACCATGTGGGAGAAGAAAAGAAATGATATTCTATCTATGAAGGGAAAGAAGTGAATGGTGCCGTCAGACATTATCTGACTGAAAAATAAAACCTGGATGTTGGTCTTCTACAGTCTAGCCTCTTGTATGTTCTCACAAAGAAATTAGAAATTAGAAGTATGAACCACTAAGCATTCTCATACTTTCATATAGCAGTTCCTTCTTAAAGTCGGCCAGCAGGGGGCGTGCTCCCCCATGCAAAAATAGTAGTAAGTGCCATAATTTTTTTATTTTATTTTTTTGGTCATTTAGCAGACGCTCTTATCCAGAGCGACTTACAGGAGCAATTAGGGTTAAGTGCCTTGCTCAAGGTATAATATGTAGTAAAATAATATGTGCCATTTTGCAGACGCTTTTATCCAAAGCGACTTAAGAGTCATGTGTGCATAAATAGCTTTACGTATGGTTGGTCCCAGGAATCAAACCCACTATCCTAGTGTTGCAAGTGCCATGCTCTATCAACTGAGCGACAGAGAACCACCAGTGAGTGACTAGATGGGCACACCAGTACACCATCCTGGATAACTGGATAAGATTAGTAACTGCAATGCATTGAGCCTTAAGATATTGTCTTCCTAATTAATCTAATCTGACTCTATTCAGATATATTTAAAAGCAAGTTAAAGGGAATGCAGTTCCACCATCCTTCGTTGTAAGAGAAAGTACAGTGACAGTAATTTAAAAGATTGAAAAAGGTCAGGTATTATAAAGTAATATGGATATTAACATAATGCACAGTATAAGGAATATACTTTATTATTGTATAAAAGTGCAATTTACAACATTTCTTTGAAAGCCGCAGCACAATAAAATGCATCTTTATATTCTCTGCAACAAATCTGCTACTATACAGGCATGATGTTGTCTTAACATTTACAGACATTGAGTGTCCATTAGTCTCTGTAGTAATGCGCCACTTTCCCAAGAAAAGGCAGTCTCCTCTTGTGGAAAGATATCTCGTTTCAATACTGTAATTTCAGTCAGTCTGTCGTTGTGTTCCCATTGTTGTTGAGGTATCATTCTTCAGTTGGAAGAAAATATATCAGGCCAGGCCAGTAGATAAAAAAAATAACTAAAAACAACAACAACAACACATATCTCCTTTTTAGGAAAAAAAGAAGTTAAATCAAGCGGGAAAACCAGCCAGCCATTGGAGGGGAACATGAGGTCCTATTTAAAACACACCTGTAAGAGATTCGGAACAGAAAAGAGGGTCATGTTTAGAGAGAAGCCAGGCTAAAGGACAGACAGGGAACTGGACAGTCAGACTGGCGCCTGAGAGGAAGCCACAGTTATTTTTCTACTTTAACCAAACACTGAAATACTGGTGAGCGTCTGTCTCATATGGCACCCTATTCCCTATGTAGTGCACTACTTTTAACCAGGGCCCATAGGGCTCTACATAGAGAATAGGGTGCTATTTGGGACGTACACACTGAAATACAGGGCAATCCCTGAGCACCAGATGGAGGCGTCGACTCAGTCGGAGGAATAAGCAACATCCTGACAACCTCTAAGTACAACGTGGGAATGGATCTATACTACAGCTATAATGATGCTGGCGCCTGCTTTTCCTCGCTGCAAATGATCTACAGACCGGTAGTTTTCAGAACCCTCAACCACTGACTGGAGTAGCCAGTCTGTCTATTATGTAGCCAGAGACTATTATTTCATGATAGGTTATTCCATCTACAGTGATGTCATATCTTAGTCAAGTCAACAATTTAACAGCTCATATAGACTACCCTTTTCAAAGAGCAACTTATACCAAGTATCCATGTCCTTATACACTCTTAGAAAAAAAGGTGCTATCTAGAATCTAAAAGGGTTCTTCGGCTGTCCCCATAGGAGAACCCTGTGAAGAACCCTTTTTGGTTCCGGGTAGAACCCTTTCCACAGAGGATTCTACATGGAACCCAAAAGGATTCTCTTATGGGGACAGTGTAGTTTGGACTTGTTTTTTCCTAATGAACAAAATGACTATTCCAAATGGAAATGATGGATGCAATATTGGCAGAAAATAAACACTTACCCAGTCAGTGAAGGAGAGTTTAGCTGTCATTAGTCTCTGTATCTTTGGGGAAGTGGTCACTTGACTGTAAAAACATACAAGACAACCACTGTTAAATATCACCATTTACAGATAGAGGCTACTGGCATTGCTGAGTTAGTACAGTGGCAGTGGTCTGGACTCTATTGGGCTGATGCTACATTAATTCACCACCAAGCTGTCACGTGTACAATAACCAACAGTGGCACATAGTCAACTGCAAAAGCTTTATGCAAAGCAAAATAGGCAGGCTGCTTTGGAAAGAATGTAAAAAATAATAATAGATATATTCGAAAAGCCTAGTAAGCATATAAGCATATAGACATATATTACCTAGGCCACATTAATACTGTTCATGTCATAGGATTTAGGGGATCCATTAAAATATAGGAATTCCAATTGAACACGCTAGATTCTGTGTAGCCTACTATGTTTATGTTAGACTATTTATTTTTCTGAACCACTCCAAAACAGAAGTCCTCTTATTGGAAAAATAAAGCTATTCGATTCTATTTTTACCTGAAAGGTGATGAGGCTGATGTCTGAGTTGATGGTTGCTAGGGGATTCCTGGGTGATGCTGCCTGTCCCTGTCCCAGCTGCTGCTGCTGATGTTGGCAGCTGGAGAGGGACGAGCTAGAGTCCAGTGCAATCTGAAGGTCCAAGATATAGTCTATAACATGCTGCAATATCTCCATTTTACTGACGTTCCTGTTCTGTGGGAGGCTGGGCACCAGTTCCTTCAGCATGGTGTAGCAGTCGTTCATATTGTATAGCAGACTCAGAGGGTCATCCATCGGGCTCTTGCTCCGGGAGATGCCGAGGGTATGTTCCGACGAGTTGGAGATGTTGCTCCTCATAGACCGCACCGGGCTTATTGCTTTCATGACGACAGTTGAGTGCGATAAGATATGACGCATGAAAGAAAGCGGTATCTTAGTCCAGACTTCGCCGTATACAATCAGTCAGCACGCTGTCAATTGTTTTTATAAAGGCTCGTGAACGGGGCTTGTCGCGCATCAGGTCGAACTGCACGTAGATTGGCTACCTAGAAGTGTCAATCACTGTCCCAAGCAACGGTATTTGTTCAAATGCGGTAGATCTTTTTCATCCCTCCCATATTTTCCGCATTCTTGAGCAAGTTATGTGAAGGCGCGCACTGAAGTGACGCTCTTCTCTGTTACCTGTGAGATGAGGCTGGCGGGCCCTTGTGAAAATCTGTTTCGAAGTCATCTGAGTCTGTATTTCTGACTGTACAGGTGATCTAAATTAAGGCACATCCGTGTGCCAAATGTAGACTACCTCCTAATTACGCAGAGACAATTAAGTTTGATGTTTTACCATCTATTACATTTCCAAGTTCCAGCTATTTTTAGCCTATATTATTTTCCATTGAGGGAAATTGCAGTGTTTCGTGGCCACTAGCTCATCTGGAGTGAGTTTACTTCACAATGCGTTTACTTCCCAATAATTTTCCACTGTACCAAGTTGAACCCAATCGGATGATGGCTTGGCACCACAGAGCTCAACACACACTGCAGTAGCTGTAGCGAGTTGCCTGCATCGCCGCAAGCTCCCACTTCTACCGACTCCTTGGCGCCAGCGCTGTGACGACATCCAATTCACAGCAGCCCTCGAAGCCAGTCCGCTCGGCGCCGCTCAGGCGGCTGCTATGACGACGGCAGCTGTAAGTCAGCGCGCCGGCTCTTAGCTGACTTAAGATGGAGCTCCTCCCGGTGTCTGTCCTTGAGTGCCCGGAGCCATACACCTGCACTGGTGGTTTGCATTTCTCAACACGACAGATCTACTGTTTCATATCTGTATACTGTCTTATTTCACTAGATGTCCTAGATGCCACGGCTTGTTGTGAGAAAATAGTGCGTGCATCCCAAATGGCTAAGGGCCCTGGTCAAAAGTAGTGCACTATAGGTAATAGGGTACCATTTGGTATGTACAGAGCTTATGTCACTTGAGTCCAGTCGTTTTCAGGTACAGATTTATGTGCTACTGTAATGTGTCAAAATCATGAAAGTACCTTTCAGGGTTAAGACAATAGAAAATGGACATTCGAAACCCAGAGACAAACAGTGTAAAACACAAGAGTCATTGATCATCAACAGATAAGATCAATACCAAAATGGGTCAGTCACCTGACTCAATCCTTCTCTCTTGCAAGGTAACATGTCAGCATCATGACTCAGTTCTCTGTGGAGGATTCTTATTTTCTCCTACTCATTTCAAAGTACCCTGTCACTCAATGACGGCGTCCTAAATGGCACCCTATTCCCTATACAGTGCACTAAAATATAGGGAATAGGGTGACATTTTGGTTTAGTACACAATATAGGGAATAGGGTGACATTTTGGACGTACCCAATGCTTCATTATGTATTTTCCATGGTCACTCTTGGAAAAGAGTGATCCAGCCACTGGATGGATGCAGAATGTACCCACATTCCCCTCGGTTTCATATCAATGATGCAAACAAACAAAAAAACTAAACCATAGTCTCTTAAAAAGTTAGGGGGAAAATAATACACTGATGTTTTCATGATATTCAAACTGGGTAGCAAGAAGAGACCTGGAGCAGTTGTGAAAATACTATGTATTTCCAGCACTCATACATAAGAGAGTGAATGTGTTCATTTTAACCTTCTGAATTAAGAATGACAGGAACATTTGATGGAAAGAAATAAGTATGTATTTACATGGCTGTGACCAACTGCCAACCTAGATTTATCATATTAACTAAACGTCTCACGTTGTGGTATTTTCCTCCCTGCTCATCAATGTTGCACATTATCCAACAGGTGTAGTATTACAGGACTAATGTTCTATCCTAGGATATTTTCTCTGGACAGCATGCTTGTTGAAGCTGGGACAACATTTACATCACATTTCAGAGCAACTATTAATCCTCTATCATATGAACTCAGGGACTCCCTGACTTTTAGATGAAAAAGTTTTCCTGTACACTCTTAGAAAAAAGAGTTCCAAAAGGGTTCTTCAGCTGTCCCAATAGGATAACCCTTGTTGGTTCCAGGTAAAACCCTTTTTGGTTCCAGGTAGAACCATTTTGGGTTCCATGTAGAACCCTCTGTGGAAAGGGTTCTACATGGAACCCAAAACAGTTCTAATTGGAAGCAAAAGAGTTCTACCTGGAACCAACAAGGGTTCTTCAAAGGGTTCTTCTATGGGGACAGCAGAATAACTCTTTTAGGTTCTAGATAGCACCTTTATTTCTAAGAGTGTAGAGCAATCGTTAGTTATCTAGCTGTGAGTTCCACTGATTTATCTCTCAGTTTCTCTATTGCTTTTACGTGTCATATTTGTTGACTTGTTCGTTGACATGTTCGTTGACATACAGTATATTTGCTCTGTGGGAAGAATAGCAGCATCCCGTATTCAACCCATTTATGTGCAAAGCAAAAAAAGGCACATTTGGGTCTCGTCTTCTGAATGACTCCTGTGGAAATGGGTGCTGGCAGGCCTCTGTTAATGGCTCTTTATGCATCCCAAATGGCACCCTATTCCCTATATAGTGCACTATGTTTAATCAGATGTTTGTGGAATGTTAAGTTGTGTATTGTCTAAAAACCAAAATAAAAGTACTGAGAATGAGACCTCAAATGGTTTCAGCCAAAAGCCCTTACCATTGTGATAGTGGGTGTTCCAAACGGCACCCTATTCCCAATAGGACACTATAGGACCCAAAATACAGAAATCAAATCAAATCAAACGTTATTTGCCACGTGTCGAATACAACAGGTGTAGACCTTACAATGAAATGCTTACTAACAAGCCCTTAACCAACAATGCAGTTTTAAGAAAAAAAAGTGTTAAGTAAAAAACAGATAAGTAAAAAATTAAAAAATAAAGAATTAAAGAGCAGCAGTAAAATAAAATAACAGTAGGGAGGCTATATACAGGGGGTACCGGTACAGAGTCAATGTACGGGGGCACTGGTTAGTCGAGGTAATTGAGGTAATATGTACATGTGGGTAGAGTTAAAGTTACTATGCATAGATAATAAACAGAGTAGCAGCAGCGTAAAAGAGGGGGTGGGGTGGGGGGGACAATGCAAATAATCCGGGTAGCCATGATTAGCTGTTCAGGAGTCTTATGGCTTGGGGGTAGAAGCTGTTAAGAAGCCTTTTGGACCTAGACTTGGCACTCCGGTACAGCTTGACGTGCGGTAGCAGAGAGGACAGTCTATGACTAGGGTGGCTGGAGTCTTTGACCATTTTTAGGGCCTTCCTCTGACACCGCCTGGTGTAGAGGTCCTGGATGGCAGGAAGCTTGGCCCCAGTGATGTACAGGGCCGTACGAACTACCCTCTGTAGTGCCTTGCGGTCGGAGGCCGAGCAGTTGCCATACCAGGCGGTGATGCAACCAGTCAGGATGCTCTCGATGGTGCAGCTGTAGAGCTTTTTGAGGATCTGAGGACCCATGCCAAATCTTTTTAGTCTCCTGAGGTGGAATAGGCTTTGCCGTGCCCTCTTCAAGACAATCTTCGTGTGTTTGGACCATGATAGTTTGTTGGTGATGTGGACACCAAGGAACTTGAAGCTCTCAACCTGTTCCACTACAGCCCCGTCGATGAGAATTGGGCCGTGCTCTGTCCTCTTTTTTCCCCTGTAGTCCACAATCATCTCCTTTGTATTGATCAAGTTGAGTGAGCGGTTGTTATCCTGGCACCACACGGCCAGGTCTCTGACCTCCTCCCTATAGGCTATCTCATCGTTGTCGGTGATCAGGCCTACCACTGTTGTGTCGTTGGCAAACTTAATGATGGTGTTGGAGTCGTGCCTGGCCATGCAGTCATGGGTGAACAGGGAGTACAGGAGGGGACTGAGCACGCACCCCTGAGGGGCCCCCGTGTTGAGGATCAGCGTGGTAGATGTGCTGTTACCTACCCTTACCACCTGGGGGCGGCCCGTCAGGAAGTCCAGGATCCAGTTGTAGAGGGAGGTGTTTAGTCCCAGGGTCCTTAGCTTAGTGATGAGCTTTGAGGGCACTATGTTGTTGAACGCTGAGCTGTAGTCAATGAATAGCATTCTCACATAGGTGTTCCTCTTGTCCAGGTGGGAAAGGGCAGTGTGGAGTGCAATAGAGATTGCATCATCAGTGGATCTGTTGGGGTGGTATGCAAATTGGAGTGGGTCTAGGGTTTCTGGGATAATGGTGTTGATGTGAGCCATGACCAGCCTTTCAAAAGTCTTCATGGCTACAGACGTGAGTGCTACGGGTTGGTAGTCATTTAGGTAGGTTATCTTAGTGTTCTTGGGCACAGGGACTATGGTGGTCTGCTTGAAACATGTTGGTATTACAGACTCAGTCAGGGACATGTTGAAAATGTCAGTGAAGACACTTGCCAGTTGGTCAGCGCATGCTCGGAGTAAACGTCCTGGTAATCCATCTGGCCCTGCGGCCTTGTGAATGTTGACTCACATCGGCTACGGAGAGCGTGATCACATAGTCATCCGGAACAGCTGATGCTCTCATGCATGCTTCAGTGTTGCTTGTCTCAAAGCGAGCATAGAAGTGATTTAGCTCGTCTGGTAGGCTCGTGTCACTGGGCAGCTCGCGGCTGTGCTTCCCTTTGTAGTCTGTAATAGTTTGCAAGCCCTGCCACATCCGACGAGCATCAGAGCCGGTCTAGTACGATTCAATCTTAGTCCTGTATTGACTCTTTGCCTGTTTGATGGTTCGTCTGAGGGCATAGCGGGATTTCTTATAAGCGTCCGGGTTAGAGTCCCGCTCCTTGAAAGCGGCAGCTCTACCCTTTAGCTCAGTGTGGATGTTGCCTGTAATCCATGGTTTCTGGTTGGGGTATGTATGTACGTACGGTCACTGTGGGGATGACGTCATCGATGCACTTATTGATGAAGCCAGTGACTGATGTGGTGTACTCCTCAATGCCATCGGAAGAATCCTGGAACATATTCCAGTCTGTGAGATCAAAACAGTCCTGTAGCTGGTGCTTCCTGCTTTAGTTTTTGCTTATAAGCAGGAATCAGGAGGATAGAATTATGGTCAGATTTGCCAAATGGCGGGCGAGGGAGAGCTTTGTATGCATCTCTGTGTGTGGAGTAAAGGTGGTCTAGAGTTTTTTTTCCCTCTGGTTGCACATTTAACATGCTGGTAGAAATTAGGTAGAACGGATTTAAGTTTTCCTGCATTAAAGTCCCCGGCCACTAAGAGCGCTGCCTCTGGATGAGCGTTTTCCTGTTTACTTATGGCCTTATACAGCTCATTGAGTGCAATCTTAGTGCCAGCATCAGTTTGTGGTGGTAAATAGACAGCTACGAAAAATATAGAAGAAAACTCTCTTGGTAAATAGTGTGGTCTACAGCTTATCATGAGATACTCTACCTCAGGCGAGCAAAACCTTGAGACTTCCTTAGTTTTAGATTTCGTGCACCAGCTGTTGTTTACAAATATACACAGACCGACAGCCCTTGTCTTATTAGAGTCAGCCGTTCTATCCTGCCGATGTAGCATATATCCCGCCAGCTGTATGTTATCCATGTCGTCGTTCAGCCACGACTCGGTGAAACATAAGATATTACAGTTTATAATGTCCCGTTTGTAGGATAACCGTAATCTTAGGTCGTCCAATTTGTTTTCCAATGATTGTACATTGGCTAATAGGACTGATGGAAGAGGCAGATTACTCGCTCACCGTCGGATCCTTACAAGGCACCCCGACCTACGTCCACGATATCTCCGTCTGTTTCTCATGCGAATGATGGGGATTTGGGCCTTGTCGGGTGTCTGTAGAATGTCCTTCACGTCCGACTCGTTGAATAAAGAATCTTTGTCCAATACGAGATTATTAATTGCTGTCCTGATATCCAGAAGCTCTTTTTGGTCATAAGAGACAGTGGCAGAAACATTATGTACAGAATAAATTACAAATAACGCGAAATAACACACATTATAGCACAATTGGCCATAAAACCCCCGTATTATGCATTTTTCATCATATGATGCAAAACGCAACATCATATGATGCATACGGGGAAGATTTCTGTATTTTGAAAGTTACATATCTTGAAAACTTGATTGCTGACAAGGAAAACATTTTGGAACTATGTCAACAATGGACTAATGAAACAAATACCAAAATATTGTTTTGGGGTGGAGTTTTCCTTTGACATTCCACAAACATAGATCCACTAAAGTAGACATGACCTTGGCTGGGACTTCATTCCAAACCTTCAACATAGAGATAAAAGAGGAAGAAAGATAAAAACACCAACTCAGACGTACAGTACATACATTTCAACAAACATTCATGACATCACACTTGCTCAGACCCACATGCTCCCACCGTGTTCATACCCATCCTGTCCGTCTCACAATAACATCCCTTCCCATTTCTCATCTTTTGGATATCTCCAGTGCTTGTAACACTTTATGCCACATGGCTTCAAATTGCACTTTTGTTTCTCTCTATAGCCCACATTTCTTCAATATTTAGATAATAATGCATTTGATTCATCCACTGTCTTAACGATGGAGGATCATTTGATTTCCGTTTTTTAGGTAAACGTTCTTTTTTAATGATTGATGAGAAAAGTATGGTCCAACCCATTGGGTATCTCACCGCACCCTCATATGCCATGTCTCAAAATAAGATAGACGGATTAAAAGTAAACTTCCATTGTTAAACTTCTGACAGCCAGCTTTCTAACGCCGCACATAACCTTTTGTCTTTATAACATTCCCAGAAGGCATGAATTATTGAGTCATTGTTAGTTTTACTCTTAAGACATGACTGCCATTGTGCTGTAGAATTTGTGAATTTTGTCTCTTGTATAATAAATTATGTACATTAGTTTGTACTGGATTAAGCGTACATTTTCGTTAACTGTATTTGCGTTAGTTATATTCCAACACTCCCTCCATCTTGTGCCAATATCAGTTCTTGTTTCCAATAGTTTCAATTTCTTTCTAAGAGGTTGTCAGTTGGATATGCTCTCTGCAAGATTTTGTATATCTTACCAATCATATGAGTGTCTTTTTCTGGCACAAATAGAATTCCCTCAAGATTGCTCTGCTGTCCAAAATATGTCGTGATATAAAAATTTAAGTTGCATGTGAAGGGGCCCCTTTTCAAACTTACCAAGAATATAGCAGATCTTTTGAGGACATGTTTTATAAGAAGGGTGAAGTGACCAAAGTGAAACTGATGTTTAGAAGAGTTGTTTTCCTCAGGGGAGTCATTTGAATATCCCTATAATTTGGTGTTAGCCATTCCACACAATTACACTGTCTGTCTGCATCTCTGCTTACACAGGACCTTGACCAGGGTTGAGCCCTTCACGTTCACATTGTTCCTCTGTCCTTGGGAGTCAATCATTATCTAGCCCAGGCTTCTTATCCTATACCCATTATGTTGAAGCTCCTGAGCAGAGGTCAGGTGATGGGTAACCGTAGCAAATGGCAACCTATTCCCTATGTAGTGCACTACTTTTGATGAGGGCCCTGGTCAATTTTGGACGCACGCAATCTGACATATTTTCTCCTCAGGATTACAGTAATTTTGTCTTGCATAATGTTTCTGTAATCAGTGCTTTCGTTAGCAGTTCTCAGTTCTGTTCTGTCAGTTCAATGCGATCACACAATCATGTTATGATTTCACCTGGGGAACCACTTTTACATTAAGTCTTATTGCTCACAGTGCACTCTATACTCCTCTGTAAACTGGTCATCTCTGTATACCCGTCGCAAGACCCACTGGTTGATGCTTATTTACAAACCCTCTTAGGCCTCACTCCCCCCTATCTGAGATACCTACTGCAGCCTTCATCCTCCACATACAACACCCGTTCTGCCAGTCACATTCTGTTAAAAGTCCCCAAAGCATACACATCCCTGGGTCGCTCCTCTTTCCAGTTCGCTGCAGCTAGCGACTGGAACGAGCTGCAAAAAACACTCAAACTGGACAGTTTTATCTCCATCTCTTCATTCAAAGACTCAATCATGGACACTCTTACTGACAGTTGTGGCTGCTTCGTGTGATGTATTGTTGTCTCTACGTTCTTGCCCTTTGTGCTGTTGTCTGTGCCCAATAATATTTGTGCCCAATCCTCTTTCCTGTCCTCTCCAATAGAGTGTAATGTCTTCTTTCTCTATACGTTACCTCTATGCGGTTGCCTTCCTTTCCTCAACAATGACAGTGATGTGTTGCTGTACCTCTGTGCGCTGGTCCCTCTCTGTTGTGTGTGTATACAGGTCAGTGGAGCATGGCTGCATGGCTGCATGGTGGGGGCCAGGCTATGGGACCAGACTACAGAGCCAGGCCAGGTGAGGAGTGTCTTTGCCTGGGTCAGTGAGCACTGTGCTGTGGGAGAGACCCACAGGGAGAACACCTGCCTGGTACTGCCCATCCTCTCCCTACTCCCCTCCTCCTTTGCTCTCTCTCTCTCTCTCTCTCTCTCTCTCTCTCTCTCTCTCTCTCTCTCTCTCTCGCTCTCCCCCTCCCTCTCTCTCTCTTTCTCTCTCTCTCTCTCTCTCTCTCTCTCTCTCTCTCTCTCTCTCTCTCTCTCTCTCTCTCCCCCCCTCCCCTCCCCCCCTCTCCCTTCCTCTCCCCTACCCCCCTCCTCCACTCCTCTCCTGCTCCACCTGTTTCAGCTGCGCCAGGCGGACATCTGCCCACCTCTGGGTAATGGAGTTGTCACTAATGTAGTCCGTTTATGCCTTGCTCTCATTTATGTCTCTCTCTCTCTCTCTCTCTCGCTCTCTCTCTCTCTCTCTCTCTCTCTCTCTCTCTCTCTCTCTCTCTCTCTCTCTCTCTCTCTCTCTCTCTCTCCTCCTCTCTTCCCCTCACACTTCACTCCCTCCTTCCATCCCTCTGAGCGCTGCTTGCCTCTCAAGAACTGTAGAACTGCTGTAATTATGTCAAACTTTTCTCACCCTCCTCTCACTGCCCCTGTGACTGCCCCTGTGACTGCCCCTGTGACTGCCCTCGTGACTGCCCCTGTGACTGCACCTGTGTGACGCTAATTAAGATAGTTCTAACTTAGGCACTGTGAACACCTTGAGATATTCTGCAAGAATCTCAACTGCATACTCCTCACATCCTCTCTCCTCTCCAAACCCATTGGAGGAGAAGGTCAGAGGGGAGGGGCATCTGGCTTTCACATCCAATGGGTTTTGAGAAGGAGGCGAGGAGAGAGGAGAGAGGACGTGAGGAGTATGCAATTGAGATTCTCCCCACCTTCAGTTTTATGTTTTATGTTATGCTATCGTTTTTTTATTCAATACTGATGATAAACAAAGACTTTCAATGAGTGACAGCCAGGGGGAATCAATGTGCACTATAAAGGGAATAGGGTGCCTCTTTGGGGTTTTAAGCTGGGTATCTGTAAAGCACTTTGACAACTGCTGATGTAAAAAGGGCTTTATAAAATACATTTGATTGATTGATTGATGGATTGATTGATTGATTGATTGATTGATTGATTGTGTTACAGTAGCTGCCCTGTCCTGCTGTGAACTGGAGTGTTCCATTGGTTTTCACATCGATCTATAATTAAAGAAACAACTCGAAAACAACATAGCTCTAATATAAAGATGTAGGATCTTAATTTGAGCCAGTTTGCTACAGCAGGAAAATAATCCTGCAGCAACAGGACATTTTAATTATTATGTGGATTATTATGAATGGACATTAAGGGTGATCAAATTAAGATCCTAGATCTGTAGGATGTACAAACAGTAGGTATCCACTTACAGCTGGACAAAGCTGCACATCATACAATGAGATGTGACAATATAAAAACTGTGGCCCTGTGAGTATGACTACTAATCAATGATCCTGTGAGAGTCATTCATTACACTGGAGGGCTCTTCAGAGGGACAGCAGGCTCTCCTTCACACCAAGTCCATGGCAGCCATTGTCATGCACTCTGTATTCTCACATATAGGCCTGGGAGACATTGAACCATTGTATCTTCACTGTTGTGGTTGTTTTGTCCTCAGTAAAGTGTCATATTATTATTGTTATTATGAATGATAACAACTATTTGGATTATCCAGTATGTATTCAAAATGAAACGGGAGAGTTTGTGGAATTAATTAAGTGTTGTGTTAACTATTGTGGAGATGGATGATGGGTGCGGAAAGAGGAGAGGAGTGGAGAGAGGAGTGGAGAGTGGAGAGAGGAGAGGAGAGGAGAGAGGAGCGGAGAGAGGAGCGGAGAGAGGAGAGGAGAGAGGAGAGGAGAGAGGAGAGGAGTGGAGAGAGGAGAGGAGAGGAGAGAGGAGCGGAGAGAGGAGCGGAGAGTGGAGAGGAGAGAGGAGATGAGTGGAGAGAGGAGTTGAGTGGAGAGAGGAGTGGAGAGAGGAGTGGAGAGAGGAGTGGAGAGAGGTGCGGAGAGAGGAGAGGAGTGGAGAAAGGAGCGGAGAAAGGAGAGGAGTGGAGAGAGGAGCGGAGAGAGGAGAGGAGTGGAGAAAGGAGCGGAGAAAGGAGAGGAGTGGAGAAAGGAGCGGAGAAAGGAGAGGAGTGGAGAGAGGTGCGGAGAGAGGAGAGGAGTGGAGAAAGGAGCGGAGAAAGGAGAGGAGTGGAGAGAGGAGCGGAGAGAGGAGAGGAGTGGAGAAAGGAGCGGAGAAAGGAGAGGAGTGGAGTGGAGAGAGGAGTTGGGGATCTGGTAATAATGATGCTGGTAATAAAAACCGACTTTAAAGGTAATGAGTAAATTGCATGTTTCATGGAGTGCTGTATAATATGATAATTGCTGTAGCACAGTGGCGAGATGCCAGATCAGGAGGGACCAAACAGTAATCAAGCCAAGATGATATGGAGGATGGAATGGGATGGGACCAGGCAGTGGCATGAGGATAGCCACAAGGAACCATCAAACTCTCCCTGCTTTACAAGCTCACTCTGACTAACAAACAACCCTTTTGTCATGCCTCCTCTATCCTCCGCTGTTTTGTTTTATTTTGTTGTTCATTACTCCAACAGTGGCATAAAATAAGTTAGGGGCTGGGTGAGTGTTATGGATTATTGCCTACTGAGAGCCAAACCAATGGCTGCTGAGGGGCTCAATATTATATTTTATTGTTTCCAGCTGCTGGGATGATGAGTGAGTGTCAGAGGAGAGATGTTACATATCCTTTGGAGTTTGACACTAATTGCATCTTCCACCCATAATCATTCCAGAGAAACAACCCAACATGCTCCCATAGAGGGTATATGGCGGTGTCCCAAATGGCATCCTGTTCCCTATATAGTGCACTACTTTTGTCCAGAGTCCTGGGGAATAGGGTGCCATTTGGGACGCAGCCTAATCTCTCAACCTCTTCATTTTATTCCATTCCCCACAAAACATATTACGGTGGAAACAATGTTGTGTCTGTCGCTGTCTGAGCCAATGAGTGTCTTTATATCTCTACATCAATATATTGCACAACTAGAACTACATCTCAATTACTTCCACTTTGTTCATACTGTATTCAGCTCCAATCTACAATACTTGATATTATTCAAAGGCATACACTGGTGTGTGAAATCATCTTCCTCCCTTTACCAGCTCACAGACAGACAGACAGGCAGGCAGGCAAGCAGGCAGGCAGGCAGACAGACAGGCAAGCAGGCAGGCAGACAGGTAGGCTGGCAGGCAGACCTACAGGCAGACAGACAGGCAGACAGACAGGTGATTATTATCCTCCTGATTCCGAGAGAAGGAACCCTGATATAATGTATATTTAACTTTCATGTCAGCTATTCTACCACTACCACTTATGTAATCTTGTTTCCATGTCAATGGTAGGCTGGTGGTACAGTAGTTCAGTGAGTCACTGTGGAATTTCTCCATTGTTTTCATTTCCAAGATAGTGTCCTCCCAGGCAGGCATGCAGGCGTGGGCGGACCGGTGTGTGTCCACTTCCATGGGTGAGGACATCCGTGTCCGTGCCACTACTGTATCTCGTCCCAAATGGCACCCTTTTATCTATATAGTGCACTACTTTTAACCAGCGCCCTATGGGCCCTGGTCAAAAGTAGTGCACTATATAGGGAATAGGGTGCCATTTGGGATGCAGCCTGTATCGCCTTTTCTGCTGGAGTACAGAGCACAAAGGCTACTGTGCAGGCCGGACTCTGATTACAATCCAGGAAAGATACATTGTTTGCGTCACAATGGAACCCTATTCCCTCTTTGGTGCACTACTTTTGTACAGGCCCTGGTCAAAAGTACTGTTCATAGGGCTCTGGTAAAAAGTAGTGCACTATACAGTAGGGAATAGGGTGCCGTTAGGCAGTTATCTGTGTTCAGACAGTTCCCTTTCTGCTGCCAAACCCTATGTTTGTCTTCAGTATCTCAGGCTGATAGTTGAGGTAGTCTTCAGTATCTCAGGCTGAAAGTTGAGGTAGTTTCTTGCACGCTTCTTGGCTCATGATTTTGTCTCTAAAGTACTGTATGATTGAGAGGAGTGGTTAAATTGAGCAGGATCTGTGGACATGAAGTTAGGGTTCTCATCACTGAGTGCAGCCTATGAACAGTGTTTGATAGGGTGTTACAGAGTGAGGAAAAGGAAATGGAAGTGGATAAGACACGTCCTTTTGTGATTCTAGGAAACTGTCTCTCTCTCTCTCTCTCTCTCTCTCTCTCTCTCTCTCTCTCTCTCTCTCTCTCTCTCTCTCTCTCTCTCTCTCTCTCTCTCTCTCTCTCTCTCTCTCTCTCTCTCTCTCTCAATTCAATTTCAATTTCAATTTAAGGGCTTTATTGGCATGGGAAACGTGTGTTAACATTGCCAAAGCAAGTGAAGTAGATAGTAAACAAAAGTGAAATAAACAATAAATATTAACAGTAAACATTACACTCAGAAGTTTCAAAAGAATAAAGACTCTCTCTCTCTCTCTCTCTCTCTCTCTCTCTCTCTCTCTCTCTCTCTCTCTCTCTCTCTCTCTCTTTCAATTTAAGGGGCTTTATTGGCTTGGGAAACATATGTTTACATTGCCTAAGCAAGTGAAATAGATAATAAACAAAAGTGAAATAAACAATAAAAATTAACAGTAAACATTACACTCACAAAAGTTCCAAAGGAATAGAGACATTTCAAATGTCATATTATGTCTATATACAGTGTTGTAACGATGTGCAAATAGTTAAAGTACAAAAGGAAAAATAAATAAACATAAATATGGGTTGTATTTACAACAGTCTGCTGTTCCCACATGCTTCAAGATGGCCACCATTGTTCCTGTACCCAAGAAAGCAAAGGTAACTGAACTAAATGACTATCGCCCTGTAGCACTCCCCTCTGTCATCATGAAGTGCTTTGAGAGACTAGTTAAGGATCATATCACCTCTACCTTACCTGTCACCCTAGACCCACTCCAATTTGCTTACCGCCCCAATAGATCCACAGACGATGCAATCGCCATCACACTGCAAACTGCCCTATCCCATCTGGACAAGAGGAATACCTATGTAAGAATGCTGTTCATTGACTATAGCTCAGCATTCAACACCATAGTACCCTCCAAGCTCATCATTAAGCTCGAGGCCCTGGGTCTGAACCCCGCCCTGTGCAACTGGGTCCTGGACTTCCTGATGGGCCGCCCCCAGGTGGTGAAGGTAGGAAACAACATCTCCACTTCGCTGATCCTCAACACTGGGGCCCCACAAGGGTGCGTGCTCAGCCCCCTCCTGTACTCCCTGTTCACCCATGACTGCGTGGCCAAGCACGCCTACAACTCAATCATCAAGTTTGCAGACGACACAACTGTAGTAGGCTTGATGACCAACAAGGACGAGACCGCCTACAGGGAGGAGGTGAGGACTCTGGGAGTGTGGTGCCACGAAAATAACCTCTCACTCAACATTAACAAAACAAAGGAGATGATCGTGGACTTCAGGAAACTGCAGAGGGTGCACCCCCCTATCCTCATCGACGGGACCGCAGTGGAGAGGGTGGAAAGCTTCAAGTTCCTTGGCGTACACATCACCAACAAACTGAAATGGTCCACCCACGCAGACAGTGTGGTGAAGAAGGCGCAACAGAGCCTCTTCAACCTCAGGAGGCTGAAGAAATTCGGCTTAGCACCTAAAACCCTCACAGACTTTTACAGATGCACAATTGAGAGCATCCTGTCGGGCTGTATCACCGCCTGGTACGGCAACTGCACTGCCCGCAACCGCAGGGCTCTCCAGTGGGTGGTGCGGTCTGCCGAACGCATTACCGGGGGCAAACTACCCGCCCTCCAAGACACATACAGCACCCGATGTCACAGGAAGGCCAAAAAGATCATCAAGGACATCAACCACCCGAGCCACTGCCTGTTCACCCCGCTATCATCCAGAAGGCGAGGTCAGTACAGGTGCATCAAAGCTGGGACCGAGAGAATGAAAAACAGCTTCTATCTCAAGGCCATCAGACTGTTAAATAGCCAACACTAGCACATTAGAGGCTGCTGCTGCCTATTGAAATCACTGGCCACATTAAGAAATGGAACGCTAGTCACTTTAATAATGTTTATATATCTTGCACTACTCATTTCATATGTATATACTGCATTCTATTCTATAATATTCTACTGTTTCTTAGTCCATGCCGCTCTGTCATTGCTTGTCCACATATGTATATATTCTTAAATCCCATTCCTTACTAGTTTTGTGTGTTTTAGGTATATGTTGTGAAATTGTTAGATATTACTTGTTAGATATTACTGCACTGTCGGAGCTAGAAGCACAAGCATTTCGCTACACCCGCTATAACATCTGCTAAACACGTGTATGTGACAAATACAATTTGATTTGATTCGATTTGATTCTTCACTGGTTGCCCTTTTCTTGTGGCAAAAGGTCACAAATGTTTGCTGCTGTGCTTGCACACTGTGGTATTTCACCCAATAGATATGGGAGTTTATCAAAATTGGATTTGCTTTAGAATTCTTTGTGGGTCTGTGTAATCTGAGGGAAGTATGTGTCTCTAATATGGTCAAACATTTGGCAGGAGGTTAGGAAGTGCAGCTCAGTTTCCACCTCATTCTGTGGGCAGTATGCACATAGCCGGTCTTCTCTTGAGAGCCAGGTCTGCCTACGGCGGACTTTATCAATAGCAAGGCTATGCTCACTGAGTCTGTACATAGTCAAAGCTTTCCTTAATTTTGGGTCAGTCACAGTGGTCAGGTATTCTGCCACTGTGTAATCTCTGTTTAGGGTCAAATAGCATTCTAGTTTGTTCAGTTTTTTTGGTAATTCATTCCAATGTGTCAAGTAATTATCTTTTTGTTTTCTCATGATTTGGTTGGGTCTAATTGTGTTGCTGTCCTGAGACTCTGTGGGGTCTGTTTGTGTTTGTGAACAGAGCCCCCCAGGACCAGCTTGCTTAGGGGAATCTTCTCCAGATTAATTTCTCTGTAGGTGATAGCTTTGTTATGGAAGGTTTTGGAATCGCTTCCTTTTAGGTGGTTGTAGAATTTAACGGCTCTTTTCTGGATTTTGATAATTAGCGGGTATCGGCCTAATTCTGCTCTGCATGCATTATTTGGTGTTTTACACAGAGGATATTTTTGTAGAATTCTTTGTCCCATTTTGTGAATTCTTGGTTGGTGAGCGGGCCCCAGACCTCACAACCATAAAGGGCAATGGGTTCTATAACTGATTCAAGTATTTTTAGCCAGATCCTAATTGGTATGTCGAATTTTATGTTCCTTTTGATGGCATAGAAGGCCCTTCTTGCCTTGTCTCTCAGATCGTTCACAGCTTTGTGGAAGTTACCTGTGGCGCTGATGTTTAGGCTGAGGTATTTATAGTTTGTTGTGTACTCGAGGGCAACGGTGTCTAGATGGAATTTGTCTGAGAAGACTTTGCCTTTGTTTTGTTTTGTTTGCTTTTTAATTAGGGTGTGCAGGGTGAATACGTGGTCTGTCGTACGGTAATTTGGTAAAAAGCCAATTTGACATTTGCTCAGTACATTATTTTCATTGAGGAAATGTACGAGTCTGCTGTTAATGATAATGCAGAGTATTTTCCCAAGGTTGCTGTTGACGCATATTCCACGGTAGTTATTGGGGTCAAATTTGTCTCAATTTTTGTGGATTGTGGTTATCAGTCCTTGGTTCCAAATATTTGGGAAGATGCCAGAGCTAAGGATGATGTTAAAGAGTTTAAGTATAGCCAATTGGCATTTGTGGTCTGTATATTTTATCATTACATTTAGGGTACCATCACACCACAGGCCTTTTTGGGTTAGAGGGTTTGTATTTTGTCCTGTAGTTCATTCAGTGTAATTGGAGAATCCAGTGGGTTCTGGTAGTCTTTAATAGTTGATTCTAAGATTTGTATTTGATCATGTATATGTTTTTGCTGTTTGTTCTTTGTTATAGGGCCAAAAAGATTGGAGAAGTGGTTTATCCATACATCTCCGTTTTGGATAGATAACTCTTTGTGTTGTTGTTTGTTTAGTGTTTTCCAATTTCCCCAGAAGTGTTTAGATTCTATGGATTCTTCAATTACATTGAGCTGATTTCTGATGTGCTGTTCCTTATTTTTCCGTAGTGTATTTCTGTATTGTTTTAGTGATTCGCTATAGTGAAGGCGTAGGCTCAGGTTTTCTGGGTCTCTATGTTTTTGGTTGGATAGGTTTCTCAATTTCTTTCTTTGGTTTTTGCATTCTTCATCAAAACATTTGTCATTGTTGTTAATTTTCTTAGGTTGTCTGCTTACAAGCTGAGAGGTCAAATACTGTTTAGGTTTTCTACTGCCAAGTTTACACCTTCACTATTACAGTGAAACATTTTGTCCAATAAGTTGTCTAAAAGGGATTGAATTTGTTGTTGCCTAATAGTTTTTTGGAAGGTTTCCACACTACTTCCCTCCCATCTATAGCATTTCTTAATATTATTCAGTTCCTTTGGCTTTGATGCCTCATGATTGAGTATTGCTCTGTTTAAGTAGACTGTGATTTTGCTGTGATCTGATAGGGGTGTCAGTGGGCTGACTGTGAACGCTCTGAGATACTCTGAGTTGAGGTCAGTGATAAAGTAGTTTACAGTACTACTGCCAAGGGATGAGCTATAGGTGTACCTACCATAGGAGCCCCCTCGAAGCCTACGATTGACTATGTACATACCCAGTGTGCGTGTCAGAATGCGACGTGAATGCGGTAGGCAAAGTCAAACGCAGGACACCGAGCTACTGGAAACGATACTTTACTAACAAAGTAACCAGAAAACAAAACAACCTCCAAACAGGGAGGGGAATACCCGCACACTAGCAACTGCCGAAAATGACGAAAACAATCACACACAACACACAATGAACGACAGAGGGTTAAATAGGGAATACAATACAACATAATAGGAAACAGGTGTACACAATCAAGACAAAACAAGTCAAACACAGAAACATAGATCGGTGGCAGCTAGTACTCCGGGGACGACGAACGCCTAACCCTGCCCGAGCAAGGAGGAGGAGCAGCCTCGGCTGATTCCGTGACAGTACCCCCCCCTTGACGCGCGGCCCCAGCTGTGCGCCGACCCCGGCCTCTGGGACAGCCAGGAGGACGCGGAGCAGGGCGAGTCGGATGACTCCGGTGGAAGTCCCTCAACATGGAGGGATCTAGGATGTCCCTCCTGGGGACCCAGCACCGTTCCTCCGTACCGTACCCCTCCCACTCCACGAGATACTGCAGGCCCCCAGTCCGACGCCTCGAATCCAAGATGGAACGGACTGAGTACGCCGGAGCTCCCTCGATGTCCAACGGGGGCGGAGGAGCCTCTCGTACCTCACTCTCCTGGAGTGGACCAGCCACCACCGGCCTGAGGAGAGACACATGGAACGAGGGGTTAATGCGATAATTAATGGGCAGTTGTAACCTATAGCATATCTCGTTCAGTCTCCTCAGGACTTTAAATGGCCCCACAAACTGCCGACCCAGCATCCGGCAGGGCAGGCGAAGGGGCAGGTTTCGGGTCGAGAGCCAGACCCAATCTCCCGGTGCATACACCGGAGCCTCACTGCGGTGGCGATCGGCGCTCGTCCACCGCAGGGGCTTCGGTCTGGCTCTGATGCCAAGGTGCTAGAACCGGCTGATAACCTAGCACACACTGGAAAGGCGTAAGGATAGTGGACGAATGGCGGAGTGAGTTTTGGGCTATCTCTGCCCAGGGAATATATCCCGACCACTCCTCTTGCCGGTCCTGGCAATACGACCTCAGAAACCTACCCACATCCTGGTTCACTCTCTCCACCTGCCCATTACTCTCGGGGTGAAAACCTGAGGTAAGGCTAATCGAGACCCCCAGACGTTCCATAAACGCCCTCCAGACTCTAGAGGTGAACTGGGGACCCCGATCAGACACTATATCCTCAGGCACCCCATAGTGCCGGAAGACGTGTGTAAACAGGGCCTCAGTAGTTTGTAGGGCAGTAGGGAGACCTGGCAGGGGAATGAGATGGCAGGCTTTAGAAAACCGATCCACAACGACCAAGATCGTAGTGTTCCCCTGGGAGGGGGGAAGGTCCGTGACAAAATCCACCGATAGGTGAGACCACGGCCGTTGTGAAACGGGTAGGGGTTGTAACTTCCCCCTGGGCAGGTGTCTAGGTGCCTTACACTGGGCGCACACCGAGCTGGAGGAAACATAAACCCTCACGTCCTTCGCTAAAGTGGGCCACCAGTACTTCCCACTAAGGCAGTGCACTGTCCGACCAATACCCGGATGACCAGAGGAGGGTGACGTGTGAGCCCAGTATATCAAACGATCGCGAACCTGGAGCGGCACGTACCTCCGACCCTCTGGACACTGTGGAGGAGTAGGATCGGAACGTAACGTCCGCTCGATTTCCGCATCAACCTCCCACACCACCGGTGCCACCAGACAAGACTCCGGGAGTATGGGAGTGGGCTCAATGGACCTCTCCTCTGTGTCATATAGTCGGGACAGGGCGTCTGCCTTAGCGTTTTGGGACCCTGGTCTATAGGTGAGCTTAAATACAAAGCGGGAGAGAAACATAGCCCACCTTGCCTGGCGAGGATTCAGCCTCCTCACTGCCCGGATGTACTCCAGGTTACGATGGTCAGTCAGAATGAGAAAAGGGTCAATGTCTCCACACCTTCAGGGCTTGAACCACAGCTAGCAGCTCCCTGTCCCCCACGTCATAATTGCGCTCCGCCGGACTGAGCTTCTTAGAATAGAAAGCACAGGGGCGGAGTTTAGGTGGCGTACCCGAGCGCTGAGACAGCACAGCGCCGATCCCAGCCTCGGAAGTGTCCACCTCCACCTGGAATGCCAAAGAGGGATCCGGATGCGCCAGCACCGGAGCCGAGGTAAATAGGTCCTTCAGACGTTTAAACGCCCTGTCCGCCTCAGCTGACCACTGCAGGTGCACCGGACCCACCTTTAGCAGAGAGGTAATGGGAGCTGCTACCTGTCCAAAGCCCCGGATAAACCTCCGGTAGTAATTGGCAAAACCCAAGAAGCGCTGCACCTCCTTTACCGTGGTTGGAGTCTGCCAATTACGCACGGCAGAAACGCGGTCAATCTCCATCTCTACCCCTGACGCGGACAACCGATGTCCCAGGAAGGAGATGGACTCCTGGAAGAACAGACATTTCTCCGCCTTCGCATACAGGTCATGCTCCAACAGTCTACCAAGCACTCGACGCACCAGGGACACATGCTCGGCTCATGTAGCGGAGTATATTAGAATGTCATCAATATATACCACAACACCCTGTCCATGCAAGTCCCGGAAAATCTCGTCCACAAATGATTGGAAGACTGAAGGAGCATTCATTAAACCGTATGGCATGACGAGGTACTCATAGTGACCCGAGGTGGTACTGAGTGCTGTCTTCCACTCATCTCCCTCCCTAATGCGCAACAGGTTGTACGCGCTCCTGAGATCCAATTTTGTGAAGAATCGCGCCCCGTGTAATGACTCCGTCATACTAGCAATCAGAGGGAGAGGATAGCTGTATTTGATTGTGATCTGATTTAGACCACGGTAATCAATACACGGGCGTAAACCCCCATCCTTCTTCTTCACAAAAAAGAAACTTGAGGACGCAGGGGAAGTGGACGGCCGTATGTAACCCTGTCTCAGAGATTCGGTGACGTAGGTCTCCATAGCGGCCGTCTCCTCCTGAGACAGAGGATACACGTGACTACGTGGAAGCGCAGCGCCTACTTGGAGGTCTATCGCACAATCCCCCTGTCGATGAGGTGGTAATTGAGTCGCCTTCTTCTTACTGAAGGCGAGTGCCAAATCGGCATACTCAGGTGGAATGTGCAAGGTGGGAACTTGGTTCGGCCTTTCCACCGTCGTTGCCCCTACGGAAACGCCTACACACCGCCCAGTACACTGATCAGACCATCCCTTGAGAGCTCTCTGCTGCCATGAAATGTTGGGGTCATGAGATATTAACCAGGGAAGCCCCAACATCACGGGAAACGCAGGAGAATCAATCAAATACAAACGTAATATCTCCTCATGGCCTCCTGCGTTTTCATCCGGAGAGGCGCGTGACCTCCCTAATCAATCCTGACCCCAAAGGGCGGCTATCTAGGGCATGAATAGGGAAGGGCACATCAACAGGTACGATAGGAATCCCTAACTTATAGGTGAACTGGCGATCGATAAAATTCCCAGCTGCGCCTGAATCTACTAGCGCCTTATGCTGGGAGTGAAGAGAAACCTCGGGAAACACCACTTTAAAACACATATGATCAACAGAGAGCTCTGGGTGAGTTGGGTGCCTACTCACCTGGAATGACTCATCAGTGCGTCGTCCACTGCCTCGATTCCTAGGAGACCCTCCCCAGCACCGACCAGCAGTGTGTCCTCTGCGGCCACAGTTGGTGCAGGGGACGGCCTCCCTCCTGGTCTCTCTCCTGGTCTCCCTCCTGGTCTCCCTAGCACCAGCACCCCCGAGCTCCATAGGGGTCAGCTCGGAAGTGCTGGGGGATGGAATGGACGGCCCTGAATCCGGACGTCCGCGGGTAGCCAACAGGGTATCCAGGCGAATCGACATGTCCACCAGTTGATCAAAGCTGAGGTTGGTGTCCCTGCAGGCCAATTCCCGATGCACGTCCTCCCTCAGGCTACATTTATAGTGGTCGATGAGGGCCCTCTCATTCCATCCCGCGTTGGCAGCCAGCATCCGGAAGTCCAGCGCGAACTTCTGCGCGCTCCTCCTCCCCTGTCTAAGGTGGAATAGACGCCCACCCGCCACTTTACCCTCTGGTGGATGATCGAATACTGCCCGGAAGCGGCGGGTGAACTCCGCATAGCTGACATTAGCAGCGTCTATCCCACCCCACTCGGCATTGGCCCACTCCAGCGCCTTGCCGGACAGACAGGAGATGAGGGCGGACACACTCTCGTATCCCGAGGGCGCCGGGTGAATGGTTGCTAGGTAGAGTTCAACCTGGAGTAGGAAACCCTGGCACCCGGCCGCTGTGCCATCATAAGCCCTCGGGAGCGAGAGCCGAATCCCACTGGACCCCGGAGGTGAAACGATGGGCATCGCCGATGGTGGTGGTATCGTTGGAGGGGGTATAGGTAGACCCCCTCTTTCCCATCGCTCAATGGTGTTCACCACCCGTTCCATGGCGGTGCCGAGCGCCTGGATCATGGCCGCTTGGTGTTCAACGCGTGCCTCCATAGATCCAGCTGGCACCGCCTCTCCTGCTGACTCCATGAGTCCGTGTGTGATTCTGTCAGAATGCGACGTGAATGCGGTAGGCGAAGTCAAACGCAGGACACCGAGCTACTGGAAACGATACTTTACTAACAAAGTAACCAGAAAACAAAACAACCTCCAAACAGGGAGGGGAATACCCGCACACTAGCAACTGCCGAAAATGACGAAAACAATCACACACAACACACAATGAACGACAGAGGGTTAAATAGGGAATACAATACAACATAATAGGAAACAGGTGTACACAATCAAGACAAAACAATTCAAACACAGAAACATAGATCGGTGGCAGCTAGTGCTCCGGGGACGACGAACGCCGAAGCCTGCCCGAGCAAGGAGGAGGAGCAGCCTCGGCTGATTCCGTGACAGTGCGACAGAGCTGCAGGAGTTGTGACCCGTTTTGTTGGTTATGTTGTTGTAGTTGTGCCTAGGGGGGCATATGGTGGAGGGAATGCTGTCACCTCCAGGTAGGTGTTTGTCCCCCTGTGTGCTGAGGGTGTCAGGTTCTTGTCCAGTTCTAGCATTTAGATGGCCACAGACTAGTACATGTCCCTGGGCCTGGAAATGATTAATTTCCCCCTCCAGGATGGAGAAGCTGTCTTCATTAAAGTATGGAGATTATAGTGGGGGCATATAGGTAGCACTTTCTCTCTATCTGTCTCTCTCTCTCTCTCTCTCTCTCTCTCCTCTCCTCTCTCTCTCTCTCTCTCTCTCTCTCTCTTCTTTCTCTCTCTCAATTCAATTCAATTCAATTTAAATTTAAGGGCTTTATTGGCATGGGAAACATATGTTTACACTGCCAAAGCAAGTGAAGTAGATAGTAAACAAAAGTGCAAATAGTTAAAGTACTAATGGGAAAATAAATAAACATAAATATGGGTTGTATGGTGTTTGTTCTTCACTGGTTGCCCTTTTCTTGTGGCAACAGGTCACAAATCTTGCTGCTGTGAAGGCACACTATTGTAAATACAACAGTAGATAAGGGAGTTTATCAAAATTGGGTTTGTTTCGATTCTTTGTAGATCTGTGTAATCTGAGGGAAATATGTGTCCTCTAACATGGTCATACATTTGGCAGGAGGTTAGGAAGTGCAGCTCAGTTTCCACCTCATTTTGTGGGCAGTGTGCACATAGCCTGTCTTCTCCCTCTCTCTCTCTCTCTCTCTCTCTCTCTCTCTCTCTCTCTCTCTCTCTCTCTCTCTCTCTCTCTCTCTCTCTCTCTCTCTCTCTCTCTCTCTGTCTCTCTCTCTCTTCTCTCCTCTGTCTCTCTCTCTCTCTCTCGCTGTCTCTCTCTCTCTCTCTCTCTCTCTCTCTCGCTGTCTCTCGCTGTCTCTCTCTCTCTCTCTCTCTCTCGCTGTCTCTCGCTCTCTCTCTCTCTCTCTCTCTCTCTCTCTCTCTCTCTCTCGCTGTCTCTCTCTCTCTCGCTGTCTCTCTCTCTCTCTCTCTCTCTCTCTCTCTCTCTCTCTCTCTCTCTCTCTCTCGCGTCTCTCGCTGTCTCTCTCTCTCTCTCTCTCGCTGTCTCTCGCTCTCTCTCTCTCTCTCTCTCTTCTCTCTCTCTCTCTCTCTCTCTCTCTCTCTCTCTCCTCTCTCTGTCTCTCTCTCTCTCTCTCTGTCTCTCTCTCTCTCTCTCGCTGTCTCTCTCTCTCTCTCTCTCTCTCTCTCTCTCGCTGTCTCTCGCTGTCTCTCTCTCTCTCTCTCTCTCTCGCTGTCTCGCTCTCTCTCTCTCTCTCTCTCTCTCTCTCTCTCTCTCTCGCTGTCTCTCTCTCTCTCGCTGTCTCTCTCTCTCTCTCTCTCTCTCTCTCTCTCTCTCTCTCTCTCTCTCTCTCTCTAGGGGTAAGTGGCAGCTCAACGACTTGCTGCTGCATAATCATCATGTCTGTATCCCAAAGTGCGCCCTATTCCGTATATAGTGCACTACTTTTTGGGATGTAATACACTATATAGGGAATAGGGTGCCATTTGGGATGCACCCTGGGCACCACTGTGGGTAATAGGCACCTATATTTACTGCCTGAATGGTGTCTAGACACATGAATTAAGGACTGATCTAAAATGGCTGTCTTCACGGCTCTCTTGGAAGGGAGCACACAGTCAATGTATTGTAAGGTGATCTTGTCTCAACTCTATCAGTCAGCCTTTTGACCGTCTCCCACAGCAAGTAAGAATGCTCTGTTTGTCCGTTACTTTGCTGGCTTATTTTTGTACCATTTTTGCAGAGAGGACATTGTGATTTCCCCACTGTAAATGAATCCTTTTTCGTTTTAGAGTATACTATCTACATCTACAATATTGTGTTGGTGCCAACAATTGTACTATCTTGCCAAAATGTACCTTCTTGTGCCTCAAAGGCATACAGATGTAGGATCTTAATTTGATAACTATTTTGTTGCTGAGATTTTCCTGCACCGCAGGAAATGTAGATGAGCTTCGTGATTTACATACTGTAAATTCACTGAAAACCCACACTAACACACGGTTATATGAACAGTATTGCACTTTTCATGTAGCCTACTTTCACAGGAGGCTGCTGAGGGGAGGACGGCTCATAGTAATGGCTGAAATGGAGTGAGTGGAATGGTATCAACCACATGGAAATGTGTTCAATACCATTCCATTTATTCAGTTCCAGCCATTACTATGAGCCCGTCCTCCCCAATTAAGGTGCCGCCGGCCGCCTGTTCCTACTTTTGGCCAGCTAATAGCCTAACCACTGATCAAGCAACATTATGGACTAAACGTTCAAATCTTGTTGCTGCAGGATTATTTTGCTGTGACAATATAGGTCAAATTAAGATCCACATCTGTAGGCATAAAGCTCAAGACAATTACGAAGACACTCTCTAGTGGGAGAATCTCTACTTTGTTTCATCTCTGACTGAGAGAATTAGGCCTATGTCATTTTCCTCTGAAATATAACCTGTATGTGCTGTGCTGAGTTGAATATCCTCAGGCTTGGAAAATAAGGTGTACTAAGGTCTGCATTTTGATTCTCTCTAGTAATGGCCGACGACCACTTTCCACTGTCACCATTTCAGCCTTTTCCATTGGCCCAGAATGGGTGAGGATTTGCAGAGGGCGCAATGTCAGTCTGGAGCTATATATTCCCTCAGTCCTCCTAGGACAGGTTTGAGAAGCCACCTCACTCAGTAATAACACCCCAAGTACCTATGGAACTATAGCCTGAGCAGCTATGGGTGCGAAAGAGAGAGAGAGAGAGAGCAAGAGAGCTAGAGAGAGAGAGAGAGAGAGAGAGAGAGAGAGAGAGAGAGAGAGAGGATACAGAGACAGAGAGCGAGAGAAAGAGAGAGGTGGAGAGAGAGAGAGAGCGAGAGAGAGAGTGCTATACAGTTAATGGCTGATGGGTTGGATGGGGTGATTCCGGGGATGGATGGGGGAGGGAGGAGAGGGGGATGGGTCTGATGGAGTGATGCTCAGCTGGGGGATGTGATGAGGTCTCAAATGGGGAAGTTTCTCTCTCAGGCAGCGTGGGTCATACATCCTCCAGGGAAATAGAGAGAGAGAGGAGGAATTCTAATCCGATAGGAGGAAAGAAAGGTGGAGGGAAGGATGGAGGGGGGAGGTATGCAGGAGGGAAGGACACAGGAAGGAAGAACGCAGGAGGGAAGGATGGAGGAGGGAATCCCGGAGGAGAGAAGGATGGAGGAGGGAAAGATGGAGGAGGGAGGGATGCAGGTGGGTAGGACGCAGGAGGGTAGGATGGAGGAGGGAGGGACACAGGAGCCCAGTTGTGTTAGGCTGTGTTTTCCTGTCTTCTCACCTTCCTTTGGTCTGAATAGTGTTTGTAGCCTTGTGGGCTTTTCCAACTACCAAATCAAATCACATTTTATTGGTCACAAACACATATTTAGCAGATGTTATTGTGGGTGTAGCAAAATGTTTGTGTTCCTAGCTCCAACAGTGCAGTAGTATCTAACTATTCACAACAATACACAAATCTAAAAGTAAAAGAATGGAATTAAGAAATATATAAATATTAGGACAAGCAATGTCGGAGTGGCATTGACTAAATACAGTAGAATACATATGAGATGAGAAAAGCAGTATGTAAACATCATTAAAGTGGCCAGTGATTCCATGTCTATGTATATAGGGCAGCAGCCTCTAAGGTGCAGGGTTTTAGGGGCCAAGCCGAATTTCTTCATCCTCCTGAGGTTGAAGAAGCGCTTTTGCGCCTTCTTCACCACACTGTCTGTGTGGGTGGACCATTTCAGATTGTCAGTGATGTGTACGCCGAGGAACTTGAAGCTTTCCACCTTCTCCACTGCGGTCCCGTCGATGTGGATAGAGGTGTGCTCCCTCTGCTGTTTCCTGATGTCCTCGATCAGCTCCTTCGTTTTGTTGACGTTGAGGGAGAGGTTATTTTCCTGGCACCACTCCGCCAGGGCCCTCACCTCCTCCCTGTAGGCTGTCTCGTAATTGTTGGTAATAAGGCCTACTACTGTTGTGTTGTCTGCAAACTTGATGATTGAGTTGGAGGCGTGCTTGGCCATGCAGTCATGGGTGAACAGGGAGTACAGGAGGGGGCTGAGCACGCACCCTTGTGGGGCCCCTGTGTTGAGGATCAGCAAAGTGGAGGTGTTGTTTCCTACCTTCACCACCTGGGGGGCGGCCCGTCAGGAAGTCCAGGACCCAGTTGCACAGGGCGGGGTTCAGACCCAGGGCCCCGAGCTTAATGATGAGCTTGGAGGGTACTATGGTGTTGAAGACTGAGCTATAGTCAATGAACAGCATTCTGACGTAGATATTCCTCTTCCTCCCAGATGGGATAGGACAGTGTGCAGTGCGATGGCGATTGCGTCTGTGGATCTATTGGGGCGGTAAGCAAATTGAAATGGGTCTAGGATGTCAGGTAAGGTAGGTGATATGATCCTTAACTAGCCTCTCAAAGCACTTCATGATGACAGAAGTCATTTAGCAGACGCTCTTATCCAGAGCGACTTACAGTTAGTGAGTGCATACATTTTTCATACTGGCCCCCCGTGGGAAACGAACACACAACCCTGGCGTTGCAAACGTCATGATCTACCAACTGAGCTACACGGGGCCAATACACTTGCTTCAATGGTGGACATCTTGAAGCAAGTGGGGACAGCAGACTGGGATAGGGAAAGATTTAATATGTCCGTAAACACTCCAGCCAGCTGGTCTGCGCATGCTCTGAGGACGCGGCAAGGGATGCCGTCTGGGCCGGCAGCCTTGCGAGGGTTAACACGCTTAAATGTCTTACTCACGTCGGCCACGGAGAACGAGAGCCCACAGTCCTTGGGAGCGGGTGGCGTCGTTGGCACTGTGTTATCCTCTGTACTGACGTGTATGTCTGTACTGATGTTTTGCCTGTTTGATTGACTTACGAAGGGAATAACTACACTGTTTGTATTTTACCATATTCCCAGTCACCTTGCCATGGTTAAATGCGGTGGTTCGCGCTTTCAGTTTTGCGCGAATGCTGCCATCTATCCACGGTTTCTGGTTTGGGTAGGTTTTAATAGTCACCGTGGGAACAACATCCCCTATACACTTCCAGTATTGTATTTGGTATTTGGTATTCATTAGGATCCCCATTAGCCGCTGCAAAAGCATCAGCTACTCTTCTTGGGGTCCACATGAAACATGACATAATACATAGTACAGAACATTATTAGTCAAGGACTGAAATACATACATTTAAAACGTCACACATAGCCTACATATCAGCACATACACACAATATCTAGGTCTACTACATAGTACAGTGCAAATTACAATAGAATATATATAAAATGTCTGTGTCTCTTCACAGTCCCCTTTGTGCACTAAGGTGTTTGTTTATCTGTTTTTTGAAACTGGTTTTATTGCTAGCTTGAGTTACCTGGGGTGGCAGTGAGTTCCATGTAGTCATGGCTCTATTTAATAGTGTGCGTTTCCCAGCCTCTGTTCTGGACCAAGGGACTGTGAAGAGACCTCTGGTTGCATGTCTTATGTTGTACCGATTAGTGTCCGAACTGTGTGCCAACTGAACAGACAGTTCGGTACCTTCAACACATCAATACCTCGCACAAAGACCAAAAGTGATCCAGTCAATCTCTCCTCAACTTTGAGCCAGGAGAGACTGACATGGATGTTACTGACACTTTCCCTCCGTGTACATCTAAGTGCGATACGTGCTGCTTTGTTCTGGACCAACTGCAATTTAGCTATGTCCTTCTTTGCCGCACATGACCACATAGCTGGGCAGTAGTCCCGGTGCGACAAAACTAGGGCCTGTAAGACCTGTGGTCGACTGAGATGTCAAGAAGGCAGAGCAACACCCTATCATGGACAGACCTCTTCCCATTTTAGCAACCATTGAGTCTATATATTTTGACTATGACAGCTTGCTATTTAGGGTTACACCCAGCAGTTTAGTCTCCTCAACTTGCTCAATAGCCACATTATTCAATAATAGATCTAAACAAGGTTTAGTGTTGAGCGAGTGATATGTCCCAAAAATGATGCTTTTCGTTTTTGAGATATTTAGCACCAGCCTATTGGTAGTTACCCATTCTAAAACTTACTGGAGCTCTATGTTAAGGGTGTCAGTTATTTATTTTACTGTTGCAGCCGACGTGTATACTGTTGAGTCGTCAGTGTACATAGACACACAGTATTTGATCAAACACCATTTTTTCTACAAGTTTGCTAAGCACTTGTAACAGGCTGATTGGTCGGCTGTTTGAACCATTAAAGGGTGTCCGCAATTCTTGGGTAGCGAAATTACCTTTGCCTCCCTCCATGTCTGAGGGCACACACCGTCTTCTAGTCTTAAATTGAAGATGTAGAAACAGGAGTCACAATGTATTCCGCTACCAACCTCAGCAATTTACCATCCAGGTTGTCGGTACCAGGTGGTTTGTCCTTATTTATAGATAGCAAAAATGTTTTACCTCTTCCACACCCACTTTGTGGAACTCAAAACTAAAGTGTTTGTCTGTCATTATTTGGTCCGTGTAACACCCTGGCTCTGGGACTCTATATGTTGAGCCAGGGTGTGTTCTTTCTATGTGTTATATTTCTATGTTGGGAGTTCTAGTTGTGTTTATTTCTATGTTGGCTAGAGTGACTCCCAATCAGAGGCAACGACTGTCAGCTGGGGCTGGTTGTCTCTGATTGGGAGCCATATTTAAACTGTCTGTTTTTCCCTTTGTGGTTGTGGGTTCTTGTTCCGTGTTGGTCTATGTTACCTAGGACGTTACGAGTCGTTTGTTGTTTTTGTTTACTGTCCGTGTTTATCGCTAATGATAAATAAACATGTTCGTTCATCACGCTGCGCCTTGGTCCTCCTCTCTTGACGACGATCGTGACAGAAGAACCCACCATACAAGGACCAAGCAGCGTGTCCAGGAGCAGGCAGACTGGACATGGGAGGAAGCGCCAGGAAAGGGGATGGAGAGGTTGGCGATGGCCCAGGTGGGCAAATCGTGGTCCTGGGAGGACATGCTCGGGGGCAAAGGGCCATGGGCTAGGATTAAGGCCCTGGCGAGAGAGGAGCAGCGACGTCAGCAGTGTCATCGTCGGACGGACGAGAGGCAACCCCAAAAATGTTTTAGGGGGGGGCACACGGCATGGGCGGCTGGGCAGCAGGAGGCTGCCACAGGGCGATTTGGAGAGGAGGCCACCGGGTTTTGGGGGCCAGAAGGCAGGTTGGCGGAGCCTGGATGGAGAGCAGAGCCAACTCCCCGTACTCAGGCATGGCAGCATGAGACTGGGCAGGTTCCGCGGTATGCGGAGCTGCGCACTGTGCCACGAGTGGTCCGGCATAGTCCGGTACGTCCTGTGCGAGCACCCCGCACGTGTTGTGCGAAGGTGGGCATGCAGCCAGGACGGAGTGTGCCGTCTCAGCGCTCGTGGCCTCCAGTGCCTCTCCTCGGTCCCGGATATCCTGCGCCAGTGTCACGTGCTGTTATGCCAGTACGGGTACACAGCCCTGTACGTCCTGTGCTGATGCCTCACACAGAGTGTGTGAAGGTAGGCATTCAGCCAGGACGGGTTGTGGCAGCTCTTCACTCCAGGTCTCCTATCCGTCTCCACAGCCCGGTCCGGCCTGTCCCTGCTCCACGCACCAAGCCTACGGTGTGCGTCGCCAGCCCGGTCCGGCCTGTCCCTGCTCCTCGCACCAAGCCTACGGGGTGCGTCGCCAGCCCGGTCCGGCCTGTCCCTGCTCCTCGCACCAAGCCTACGGTGTGCGTCGCCAGCCCGGTCCGGCCTGTCCCTGCTCCTCGCACCAAGCCTACGGTGTGCGTCGCCAGCCCGGTCCGGCCTGTCCCTGCTCCTCGCACCAAGCCTACGGTGTGCGTCGCCAGTCCGGTCCGGCCTGTCCCTGCTCCACGCACCAGGCCAGGGGTGCGCATCGTCGGCCAGGTCCGGCCCGTTGCTGCTCCACGCACCAAGCCAGGGGTGCGCATCGTCAGCCCGGTCCGGCCCGTTCCTACTCCACGCACCAAGCCAGGGGTGCGCATCGTCAGCCCGGTCCGGCCCGTTCCTACTCCACGCACCAAGCCAGGGGTGCGCATCGTCAGCCCGGTCCGGCCCGTTCCTACTCCACGCACCAAGCCAGGGGTGCGCATCGTCAGCCCGGTCCGGCCCGTTCCTACTCCACGCACCAAGCCAGGGGTGCGCGTCGTCAGTCCCGCACAACCCGTGCCTGGGTCACCGGTGCCTGGTAAGGTACCGGTCAACTGCTCCACTACGGAGCTGAAGCTAACCGCTCCTGCTAAGTCCAGTTCAGCTCCAGCCAGCGGGGCCAGACCGGACCAGGGGCGCTATGGGGGGTTTATTGGAGGGTGGTGGGCAAGACCGGAGCCAGAACCGCCGCCGAGGAGGAATGCCCACCCAGCCCTCCCCTGTTTTGCTCTAGTTGAGGCACGGTCGCAGTCCGCGCCTTTAGGGGGGGGGGGGTACTGTAACACCCTGGCTCTGGGACTCTATATGTTGAGCCAGGGTGTGTTCTTTCTATGTGTTATATTTCTATGTTGGGAGTTCTAGTTGTGTTTATTTCTATGTTGGCTAGAGTGACTCCCAATCAGAGGCAACGAGTGTCAGCTGGGGCTGGTTGTCTCTGATTGGGAGCCATATTTAAACTGTCTGTTTTCCCTTTGTGTTTGTGGGTTCTTGTTCCGTGTTGGTCTATGTTACCTAGGACGTTACGAGTCGTTTGTTGTTTTTGTTTACTGTCCGTGTTTATCGCTAATGATAAATAAACATGTTCGTTCATCACCCTGGTCCTCCTCTCTTGACGACGATCGTGACAGTCCGTTATGCATGAATATGAAGGCTCAGCATTTTTTTTTTTTTATGTCATTACTAAGTTTGCTAATCTTGTCAACAAAAAAGTTATTAAAGTGGTTGGCAATATCAAAGGGTTTTGTTATGAACAAGCCATATCCCTCAATGAAGGATGGAGCCGAGTTTGCTTTTTTGCCTAGAATGTCATTTAAAGTACTCCAGAGCTTTTTTACTATCATTCTTTATATCATTTATCTTTGTTCCATAGTATAGTTTATTCTTCTTTTTGTTTAGTTTAGTTACGTGATTTCTCAGTTTACTGTATGGTTGCCAGTCTGCTGTGTTGTCAGACTTATTTGCTATTCCCTTTGCCTCGTCCCTCTCAGCCATACAGTTTTTCAATTCATCATCTGTCCATGGGGATTTAGCAGTTCTAACAGTCCTTTTCTTGATGGGCGCATGCCTATCAGTAACTGGAAGAAGCAGTTTCATAAATGCTTCAAGTGTGCAGCATCAGGATGTTCCTCATTACACACATCAGACCAACACATATTTTTCCCATCTTCGACGTAGGAATCATTGCAAAACCTCTTGTGTGATTGTTTATACAACATTTTAGGTCCATCTTTGGAACTTAGTTTTTTCTAGATATGGCTATTTTACTGTGATCACTACAGCCGAAGGGTGTTGATACTGTTTCAGAGCAGATTTCTGCAACATTAGTAAAGATGTGATCAATACACGTGGATTATTTAGTTCCTGTTCTGTTTGTAAATACCCTGGTAGGTTGACTGATGACTTGAACCAGATTGCAGGCACTGGTTACAGCTTGGAGCTTATTTTTGAGTGGACAGCTTGATGACAACCAGTCAATATTTATGTACCAGGCCACTACACTATTGCAATGATCAGACCCACTGTCCAACAGCCTCCATTTTGTAGATTACATAACACAACACTGCACTGTGCTGCTATATTTAAAAGGGTGTGGTTTTCAAATTGTTTTGTCAACCACAATGAGAGAAGATATTGAGAAAGCAGGAAGACATGGCCTAGTAGTTCTGGGACTGGAGAGTGGTAGTGGATACTGAAGGTAGTTAAAGTACTGGGACTGGAGAGTGGTAGTGGACACTGAAGGTAGTTAAAGTACTGGGACTGGAGAGTGGTAGTGGACACTGAAGGTAGTTAAAGTACTGGGACTGGAGAGTGGTAGTGGATACTGAAGGTAGTTAAAGTACTGGGACTGGAGAGTGGTAGTGGACACTGAAGGTAGTTAAAGTACTGGGACTGGAGAGTGGTAGTGGACACTGAAGGTAGTTAAAGTACTGGGACTGGAGAGTGGTAGTGGATACTGAAGGTAGTTAAAGTACTGGGACTGGAGAGTGGTAGTGGACACTGAAGGTAGTTAAAGTACTGGGACTGGAGAGTGGTAGTGGATACTGAAGGTAGTTAAAGTACTGGGACTGGAGAGTGGTAGTGGACACTGAAGGTAGTTAAAGTACTGGGACTGGAGAGTGGTAGTGGATACTGAAGGTAGTTAAAGTACTGGGACTGGAGAGTGGTAGTGGATACTGAAGGTAGTTAAAGTTCTGGGACTGGAGAGTGGTAGTGGATACTGAAGGTAGTTAAAGTTCTGGGACTGGAGAGTGGTAGTGGATACTGAAGGTAGTTAAAGTACTGGGACTGGAGAGTGGTAGTGGATACTGAAGGTAGTTAAAGTACTGGGACTGGAGAGTGGTAGTGGACACTGAAGGTAGTTAAAGTACTGGGACTGGAGAGTGGTAGTGGATACTGAAGGTAGTTAAAGTACTGGGACTGGAGAGTGGTAGTGGATACTGAAGGTAGTTAAAGTTCTGGGACTGGAGAGTGGTAGTGGATACTGAAGGTAGTTAAAGTACTGGGACTGGAGAGTGGTAGTGGATACTGAAGGTAGTTAAAGTACTGGGACTGGAGAGTGGTAGTGGATACTGAAGGTAGTTAAAGTTCTGGGACTGGAGAGTGGTAGTGGATACTGAAGGTAGTTAAAGTACTGGGACTGGAGAGTGGTAGTGGACACTGAAGGTAGTTAAAGTACTGGGACTGGAGAGTGGTAGTGGATACTGAAGGTAGTTAAAGTACTGGGACTGGAGAGTGGTAGTGGATACTGAAGGTAGTTAAAGTTCTGGGACTGGAGAGTGGTAGTGGATACTGAAAGCAGCTAAAGCCCACTAATTATCCGAAGCATTGACGGATTTGACAAATGGCCCTGTGCCACTGTGGCCCTCTCACAACATTGACTTGACCCAGCAACAGCACAGAGCAGTGGGATACTCTCACTCAGACTCTCAGCATCTCCAAGTAAATGGCTGCTACCTGACAACTGCCTGTCCATTAAATTCGGATGAAAAATAGTAATACATAAAGGCAATACAAACTGTTGATGCTCTCTCTGCTGTTACTGCACATGAGATAATGACAGAAAATATGTTCACATCTGGGTGAATTTATCATGAATAGCAGCTGTTGATCTCTGAAAAAAAAAAGTTAGATATGTGCACTCTATATGACATACAGTGGGGGAAAAAAGTATTTAGTCAGCCACCAATTGTGCAAGTTCTCCCACTTAAAAAGATGAGAGAGGCCTGTAATTTTCATCATAGGAAAACGTCAACTATGACAGACAAAATGAGAAAATGTTTTCCAGAAAATCACATTGTAGGATTTTTAATGAATTTATTTGCAAATTATGGTGGAAAATAAGTATTTGGTCAATAACAAAAGTTTCTCAATACTTTGTTATATACCCTTTGTTGGCAATGACACAGGTCAAATGTTTTCTGTAAGTCTTCAAAAGGTTTTCACACACCGTTGCTGGTATTTTGGCCCATTCCTCCATGCAGATCTCCTCTAGAGCAGTGATGTTTTGGGGCTGTCGCTGGGCAACACGGATTTTCAACTCCCTCCAAAGATTTTCTATGGGGTTGAGATCTGGAGACTGGCTAGGCCACTCCAGGACCTTGAAATGCTTCTTACGAAGCCACTCCTTCATTGCCCGGGCGGTGTGTTTGGGATCATTGTCATGCTGAAAGACCCAGCCACGTTTCATCTTCAATGCCCTTGCTGATGGAAGGAGGTTTTCACTCAACATCTAACGATACATGGCTCCATTCATTCTTTCCTTTACACGGATCAGTCGTCCTGGTCCCTTTGCAGAAAAACAGCCCCAAAGCATGATGTTTCCACCCCCATGCTTCACAGTAGGTATGGTGTTCTTTGGATGCAACTCAGCATTCTTTGTCCTCCAAACACGACGAGTTGAGTTTTTACCAAAAAGTTCTATTTTGGTTTCATCTGACCATATGACATTCTCCCAATCATCTTCTGGATCATCCAAATGCACTCTAGCAAACTTCAGACGGGCCTGGACATGTACTGGCTTAAGCAGGGGGACACGTCTGGCACTGCAGGATTTGAGTCCCTGGCGGCGTAGTGTGTTACTGATGGTAGGTTTTGTTACTTTGGTCCCAGCTCTCTGCAGGTCATTCACTAGGTCCCCCCGTGTGGTTCTGGGATTTTTGCTCACCGTTCTTGTGATCATTTTGACCCCACGGGGTGAGATCTTGCGTAGAGCCCCAGATCGAGGGAGATTATCAGTGGTCTTGTATGTCTTCCATTTCCTAATAATTGCTCGCACAGTTGATTTCTTCAAACCAAGCTGCTTACCTATTGCAGATTCAGTCTTCCCAGCCTGGTGCAGGTCTACAATTTTGTTTCTGGTGTCCATTGACAGCTCTTTGGTCTTGGCCATAGTGGAGTTTGGAGTGTGACTGTTTGAGGTTGTGGACAGGTGTCTTTTATACTGATAACAAGTTCAAACAGGTGCCATTAATACAGGTAACGAGTGGACGACAGAGGAGCCTCTTAAAGAAGAAGTTACAGGTCTGTGAGAGCCAAAAATCTTGCTTGTTTGTAGGTGACCAAATACTTATTTTCCACCATAATTTGCAAATAAATTCATAAAAAATCCTACAATGTGATTTTCTGGATTTTCTTTTCTCATTTTGTCTGTCATAGTTGATGTGTACCTATGATGAAAATTACAGGCCTCTCTCATCTTTTTAAGTGGGAGAACTTGCACAATTGGTGGCTGACTAAATACTTTTTTTCCCCACTGTATATGACCACCTGGGTTTCTCACTTGCTGAATGTTGTTCTAGTCTGTTTTGCAATGTTGCAGTGTCTTCTTCCATGGGGTTGGTGGACTGCAGCATGGGAAGGATAGGTTTTTCAGGAAGGTATAGCTAGGATGTGTCCCAAATGGCACCCGATTCTTTATATAGTGCACTATGGACCCTGGTCAAAATTAGTGCACTTTATAGGGAACAGGGTGTCATTTGGGAGGCA
>NC_140020.1:7637869-7769963 GCF_964263955.1 Coregonus lavaretus | reverse complement strand
TGCATACACCAGTCATTGGTATGGCTCCTAATATAATCTGGATATTCTCAATGGAGTAAATTTCTTATTCTATGGTTAAAACAATTTCTACAGTGCCTTGCAAAAGTATTCTTCCCCCTTGGCGTTTTTCCTATTTTGTTGCATTGCATTTTATTTGGATTTCATGTAATGGACATACACAAAATAGTCCAAATTGGTGAAGTGAAATGAAAAAAAGAACTTGTTAAAAAAAAAATGTGGGTATCTATAACGGAAAAGTGGTGTGTGCATATGTATTCACCCCCTTTGCTATGAAGCCCCTAAATAAGATCTGGTGCAACCAATTACCTTCAGAAGTCACATAATTAGTTAAATAAAGTCCACCTGTGTGCAATCTAAGTGTCACATGATCTCAGTATATATACACCTGTTCTGAAAGGCCACAGAGTCTGCAACACCACTAAGCAAGGGGCACCACCAAGCAAGCGGCACCATGAAGACCAAGAAGCTCTCCAAACAGGTCAGGGACAAAGCTGTGGTGTCAAGGTAGATGTAGGTGGGTGTGGGTGGAATCAGGCGCAGGACGCAGTACGTTAGTCCAACAGACTTTAGTGATGCACAGCAAAACAAACACGAAATAACTGCCCTGAGGCAAAAGCTCCGCACGTAGGCGAAAACACAAGCGCACAAACAGGTGCGACAAAATACTCCAAAACTAAGGAGCAAAATAGCTCAACCGAGCAAAAGTAATATTCCAGCCTACCAGCACGACAGTAAAACAATCACACACAACACTAGACAAACACAACGAGAACTTATAGGACACTAATTACACTAAACGATAACAGGTGTACAACAATCAGACAAAAGCAAACGAACATAGAAACATACAACGGTGGCAGCTAGTATTCCGGAGACGACGAACGCCGAAGCCTGCCCGAGCAAGGGAGAGAGGCAGCCTCGGCCGAAACCGTGACAGTACCCCCCCCTTGACGCGCGGCTCCAGACGTGCGCCGACTCCGGCCTCGGGGACGACCAGGAGGACGCGGGGCAGGGTGCGTCGGGTGCCCACGATGGAATTCCGTCAGGAGAGACGGGTCCAAAATGTCTCTCCTCGGCACCCAGCACCGCTCCTCCGGGCCGTACCCCTCCCACTCCACTAGATATTGGAGACCCCCCATCCGACGTCTCGAATCCAAGATGGACCGTACGGAGTACGCCGGTGCCCCCTCGATGTCCAATGGGGGTGGAGGAGTCTCCCTGATCTCACTTTCTTGGAGTGGGCCAGCTACCACCGGCCTGAGAAGAGACACATGGAACGAGGGGTTAATACTCTTATACTCAACAGGTAGTTGTAATTTGTAACACACCTCGTTCAACCTTCTCAGGACTTTAAATGGCCCTACAAACCGCCGACCCAGTTTCCGACAGGGCAGGCAGAGGGGCAGGTTTCTGGTAGAGAGCCAGACTCGATCACCAGGTGCGTACACCGGTCCCTCACTGCGGTGGAGATCGGCGCTCGCCTTATGACGTCGGAGGGCCCGCTGCAGGTGGACGTGTGCAGCGTTCCATGTCTCCTCCGAGCACCGCGCCCACTCATCCACCGCAGGAGCCTCGATCTGGCTCTGCTGCCAAGGTGCCAGAACCGGCTGGTAACCTAACACACATTGAAAAGGGGTTAGGTTAGTGGAGGAATGGCGTAGGGAATTCTGGGCCATCTCGGCCCAGGGAACGTACCTTGCCCACTCCTCCGGCCGGTCCTGGCAGTATGTTCTAAGAAACCTACCCACATCCTGGTTCACGCGTTCCACCTGCCCATTACTCTCCGGGTGGTAACCCGAGGTGAGGCTCACCGAGACCCCCAACCGCTCCATAAAAGCTCTCCAGACTCTGGAGGTAAATTGGGGACCTCGATCAGACACAATATCCTCGGGTACCCCGTAGTGCCGGAACACATGGGTGAATAGTGCTTCGGCGGTTTGCAGGGCAGTAGGAAGGCCCGGCATAGGGAGCAAACGACAGGCCTTAGAAAACCGGTCCACAACGACCAGTATAGTGGTATTCCCCTGTGAAGGAGGAAGGTCAGTGAGGAAATCCACCGAGAGGTGAGACCATGGTCGTTGTGGAACGGGCAGGGGTAGTAACTTACCCCTAGGCAGATGTCTAGGCGCCTTACACTGGGCGCACACCGAGCAGGAGGAAACATAAACCCTCACATCCCTCGCCAACGTGGGCCACCAGTACTTGGTACTAAGACAGTGCACTGTCCGGCCGATACCAGGGTGTCCAGAGGAGGGTGACGTGTGAGCCCAATAGATCAAACAATCCCGAACCTCGAGCGGAACGTACTTCCGACCCTCCGGGCATTGAGGTGGACTAGGGTCGGTGCGTAACGCCCGCTCGAGTTCGGCATCGACCTCCCACACTACCGGTGCCACCAGACAAGACTCCGGCAGTATGGGAGTGGGCTCCACGGACCTCTCCTCCGTGTCATACCGCCGAGACAGTGCGTCTGCCTTACCGTTCTGTGACCCAGGGATGTACGTGATCTTAAATGTGAAACGGGTCAAAAACATATTCCACCTCGCCTGGCGAGGGTTCAGCCTCCTCGCTGCCCGGATGTACTCCAGGTTACGGTGGTCCGTCAAAATGAGGAAAGGGTGTTGAGCCCCCTCAAGCCAGTGCCTCCACACCTTTAGGGCCTGTACCACGGCTAACAACTCCCTGTCCCCCACGTCATAGTTTCGCTCCGCCGGACTGAGCTTCTTGGAATAAAAGGCACAGGGGCGGAGCTTAGGTGGCGCGCCGGACCGTTGCGACAGCACGGCTCCTATACCGGCCTCTGACGCGTCCACCTCTACCTGAAATGGCAAAGAGGGATCCGGATGCGCCAGCACCGGAGCCGAGGTAAACAGGTCCTTCAGCCTCCCAAACGCCCTGTCCGCCTCGGCTGACCACTGCAGACGCACCGGACCCCCCTTCAAAAGAGACGTTATGGGAGCTGCCACCTGTCCAAAACCCCGGATAAACCTCCGGTAATAATTCGCAAACCCCAAAAACTGCTGCACCTCCTTCACAGTAGTTGGCGTTTGCCAATTACGCACGGCTGACACCCGGTCTACCTCCATCTTCACCCCTGACGCAGACAACTGATAACCCAAAAAGGAGACCGACTCCTGGAAGAACAGAGACTTCTCTGCCTTGACATACAGGTCGTGCTCCAACAGTCTCCGCAACACTCGGCGCACCAGGGCCACATGCTCGACTCGGGTAGGTGAGTACACGAGAATGTCATCGATGTACACGACCACCCCCTGCCCCTGCATGTCCCTGAAGATCTCATCCACGAATGATTGGAAAACTGAATGAGCGTTCATCAACCCGTATGGCATGACAAGATACTCGTAATGGCCCGAGGTGGTACTAAAGGCTGTCTTCCATTCATCGCCCCCCTAATGCGCACCAAGTTGTACGCGCTCCTGAGATCTAATTTAGTGAAGAAACGCGCCCCGTGCAATGACTCCGTCATGGTCGCAATCAGCGGGAGTGGATAACTGTACTTCACCGTGATCTGATTGAGACCACGGTAATCAATGCACGGGCGTAATCCTCCATCCTTTTTCTTCACAAAAAAGAAACTCGAGGACGCAGGGGAAGTGGAAGGCCGTATGTATCCTTGTCTCAGAGATTCGTCTATGTACGTCTCCATAGCTCTCTTCTCCTCCTGAGACAGAGGATACACATGGCTCCGTGGGAGCACAGCTCCTGCCTGGAGGTCTATCGCACAATCTCCCTGCCTATGGGGAGGCAACTGCGTCGCCCTCGACTTACTGAACACAATAGCCAAATCCCCATACTCAGGGGGAACGTGCAATGCGGGCACCTGGTTTGGACTCTCCACCGAGGTAGCCCCTATGGAAACGCCTAAACATCGACCCACACACTGGGCAGACCACTCCATCAGAGCCCTCTCCTGCCACGAAATCGATGGGTTATGGGTACTCAACCAGGGCATGCCCAGCACCACCGGATACGCAGGCGAGTCGATCAGAAATAGCTGGATCATCTCCTGATGACCCCCCTGCGCACACATCCTAAGTGGCGCAGTGACCTCCCTGATCAAGCCCGCACCCAACGGACGGCTATCTAGGGCATGAACGGGGAAGGGAACGTCCACAGGGAGAAGGGGAATCCCTAAGGCTAAACAAAACTTCTTATCAACAAAATTCCCAGCCGCGCCTGAATCTACCAGCGCCTTATGCTGGGAATGAGGTGCTACCTGTGGAAAACGCACAGATATACAGAAATGTGCAACAGAGAGCTCTGGGTGAGTGGGGCGCCTACTCACCTGGAAGGACTCCCCAGTGCGGGACCTGTCGTCCTCTCCCCGAGGAGGCCATCCCCAGCACCTAGCCGCGGTGTGTCCTCCCCGACCACAGTTGGTGCAGGAGATGGACCCCCTCGTAAGCCGACCCCTCCTCTCTCTAGCGCCAGCGCCCCCGAGCTCCATGGGGCACGGCTCGGAGGCGCTGGAGGGTGAAATGGACGGACCCCCCTCGGAACGTCCGCGGGTAGCTAGCAGGGTATCCAGCCTGATGGACATGTCGACCAACTGGTCGAACGAGAGGCTGGTGTCCCTACAGGCCAGCTCCCTACGGACGTCCTCGCGTAGACTACATATGTAGTGATCAATGAGAGCCCGCTCATTCCACCCTGCATCCGCCGCTAGGGTACGGAACTCCAAGGCGAACTCCTGGGCACTCCTCTTCCCCTGCCTGAGGCCGACCAGACGCTCCCCCGCCGCTTTCCCCTCCGGGGGATGGTCAAACACCGCCCTGAAGCGGCGGGAGAACTCGTCGTAGGTGATGGTGTTAGCGTCGATCCTCCTCCACTCTGCGTTGGCCCATTCCAACGCCTTCCCGGAAAGGCAGGAGATCAGGGCGGACACACTCTCGTGTCCCGAGGGCGCCGGGTGCACGGTGGCCAGGTAAAGCTCCACCTGGAGAAGGAATCCCTGACACCCGGCCGCGGTCCCATCGTAGGCCCTCGGGAGCGAGAGTCGAACTCCTCTGGGTTCCGGAGCGGGAATGGGCTGAGTGGCCGATGGTGCGGGCAGGGAGGATGGCGGTGGAGGAGTCCCTCGGGTCTCCCAGCCTCGGATGGTGGTGATCACCTCCTGCAGTGCGGACCCCATCCGCAGGATCTGGTCATTCTGCTCACGGACCCTGTCCTCCAACGTCGCCTGTGCTGCTGCGGCTCCTGCTGATTCCATCGAGTATGGTGTGTGATTCTGTCAAGGTAGATGTAGGTGGGTGTGGGTGGAATCAGGCGCAGGACGCAGTACGTTAGTCCAACAGACTTTAGTGATGCACAGCAAAACAAACACGAAATAACTGCCCTGAGGCAAAAGCTCCGCACGTAGGCGAAAACACAAGCGCACAAACAGGTGCGACAAAATACTCCAAAACTAAGGAGCAAAATAGCTCAACCGAGCAAAAGTAATATTCCAGCCTACCGGCACGACAGTAAAACAATCACACACAACACTAGACAAACACAACGAGAACTTATAGGACACTAATTACACTAAACGATAACAGGTGTACAACAATCAGACAAAAGCAAACGAACATAGAAACATACAATGGTGGCAGCTAGTATTCCGGAGACGACGAACGCCGAAGCCTGCCCGAGCAAGGGAGAGAGGCAGCCTCGGCCGAAACCGTGACATGTGGAGAAGAACAGATCAGGTTTGGGTTATAAAAAAATATCAGAAACTTTGAACATCCCACAGAGCACCATTAAATCCATTATTAAAAAATGGAAAGAATATGGCACCACAACAAACCTGCCAAGAGAGGGCCGCCCACCAAAACTCACAGACCAGGCAAGGAGGGCATTAATCAGAGAGGCAACAAAGAGACCAAAGATAACCTTGAAGGAGCTGCAAAGCTCCACAGTGGAGATTGGAGTATCTGTCCATAGGACCACTTTAAGCCGTACACTCCACAGAGCTGGGCTTTATGGAAGAGTGGCCAGAAAAAAGCCATTGCTTAAAGAAAAAAATAAGCAAACACGTTTGGTGTTCGCCAAAAGGCATGTGGGACACTCCCTAAACAAATGGAAGAACGTACTCTGGTCAGATGAGACTAAAATTGAGCTTTTTGGCCATCAAGGAAAACGCTATGTCTGGCGCAAACCCAACACCTCTCATCACCCCGAGAACACTATCCCCACAGTGAAGCATGGTGGTGGCAGCATCATGCTGTGGGGATGTTTTTCATCGGCAGGGACTGGGAAACTGGTCAGAATTGAAGGAATGATGGATGGTGCTAAATACAGGGAAATTCTTGATTGAAACCTGTTTCAGTCTTCCAGATATTTGAGACTGGGACGGAGGTTGTCCAGCAGGACAATAACCCTAAGCATACTGCTAAAGCAACACTCGATTGGTGTAAGGGGAAACATTTAAATGTCTTGGAATGGCCTAGTCAAAGCCCAGATCTCAATCCAATTGAGAATCTGTGGTATGACTTAAAGATTGCTGTACACCAGCAGAACCCATCCAACTTGAAGGAGCTGGAGCAGTTTTGCCTTGAAGAATGGGCAAAAATCCCAGTGGCTAGATGTGGCAAGCTTATAGAGACATACCCCAAGAGACTTGCAGCTGTAATTGCTGCAAAAGGTGTCTCTGAATACTTTCGCAAGCCACTGTATGTACATTTAAAAACAATTTAAAACTTAAAAGAACCGCAGAGGATGGCACATGAAAGCACTATAAACCTTTTATGAGGTCTTCATAGCTTCAAATGCAGCATCGTGTTTGCATCCTCAATGAGGTTTCTTGGGCACATCTTTTCAAATCATGTCATTTTTCTTTGTGGTCATGGAACAACAATATAAAATTCAATCACAAGGAATGTTATGGTATCCAATTACTTCACATAATATTACATCTCGAAACGGATGAATAATTCCATAACGGCAAAGCATTCAACGGGGAACGTAATGAAGGACAAATGAATAATGAATAAGGACACATTTAATACCACTCAAATCCCATTTCATGGATGCAATTATGCCAAGACCCTGAGTGGTAAATGAGGTCAGTCAGTACGTTGGTTGGTAGCCTATCTGACATGGGTTGCTGCTCTACTCTATGGTTACATTGATCAACAGAGGTAAATGGTAGAGTGGGAATAGACTGTTCTGAAGAGAATGGGCTGTGTGAGAGGAACGAAGGCTAAACATTGAAACATTGATTTGAAAAGAAGATCATGTTTTTACCTTTAATATAAAGTAGTTTGTTTCACCAGATGGAGACAGTGAAGGCAATAGGAATTATTTATGCATACACTGTTAAAAGCTTACGATTACTGTATTGTGCATGGTTTTCAGACTGGATGAATGGTTTTCAGACTGCTAATTGGCAAAAAGAATGGTATTAAAATCAAGAAAGCTTTTCTGTATTCATTCTACATGGAATTGTTTAATTGCATTTACCATACACTAAGATGGTGTTTTTTGAGTGACTTGTTAAATTAATGCTTGATTCCCATTAATCTCCTGTGTAGCATGGGTTCTATTTGCTTACTGTTGGGGAACATGTTCTGCATGTAAAAGCATCTCCGCCAGAGCAAAGTACAATGTCATTATGATAACTGAGGGTTTTTGAGCACTAGATGACACATAAGTTCAGGCTTTTATTCATTGTTTTGACTCTGCTTGTTGTCAAGGCCTCTGGCACTGAGAGATAATGTATTCTGTTCAGATACGGAATTATGTTTAATTATAAAAACTGCACTCTATAACCAAACCAATGACCATAACAATTAACAAGGAAAACAACAACAACAACAACATGGAGTCTCAACAACATGATGAATAGCTAGGAAAGTGTCTGTCTGAAAATGTCTAAATTGCCCCTGAGAAAGTGGCATCAGTCATTCAGTTGAGGCGTTTCTGCTATGAGGCCCCGAGGAGCTGTCTTGGTCTTGTTATCAGCTTTAAAATAATACAAGACAAGTGGGGCCCATGATCGGGGCGGGAGAGAGAGGGAGAGAGAGAGGGAGAGCGAGAGATAGAGAGAGAGAGAGAGAGAGAGAGAGCGAGAGAGACGGAGAGAGAGCGAGAGAGAGGGAGTTCAAGAGGGAGAGCGAGAGAGACAGGAACAACATGTCTGTGTTTCTTACGATAAGTGGCACCAGAGAAAATGTTGTTTTTACATGGCTTAAGGAACTAGAGAAACAACTCGTTTTCACAGAGCATGTTTTCAACAGCACAGTTTATGGTATAAGATGCTCAACAGAGCATGTCAAATCCTGTTGTATGTCAGGAGTGGTTCATCTTCTCAAAGATTGTGTGTTATGAGTTTCCTCTTTGAATCTGTCGCTCGGCATGACGGTAATGTATACTTTTCGTGACCTTTGTCCATAAAGGTCCCACATTTGCAAGACAAACAACAAAGCGGTTTTGCATCCGTAACCGATACGTTGTCTCTGTTCCAAATGGACCCTATTCCCAATATAGTCCCCATGGGCCCTGGTCAAAAGCAGTGCACTACATAGGGAATAGGCTGCCATTTGGGACACACCCAGAATAAGAAAATCCCTTTGTGACCCACCCCTGTTCACATCACAAACATTTGAATACACTCCTAACAGCGTGAAAATCCATGGAAGCAGCTGTAAAACGGTGAGCTGTAGGCTGAAGTGTTTTGCATGTGTTAATACTGGTTACCCATGGCAGTACTGGCTAGCTGAAAGGACAGACAGATCCATAGCAGGATAAGATGCAAAGTCTCTGAGTTAATCCCGCTGTGGCTATTGTTGTGCAGCTGTGGTAGATCTATGTAGGTAAATGTCACCGCTCCTTTGATTAAGGCCATGGGAGCAGGGAGAGGGACACCTGTCAGCTAGGACACACCTGAGGTGACGAACTCCCTGGCCTGGACCCGAGGGACAAGACACAGAAGGGCAGCATCGTTAGTGAACGTACAGTTTAGCTTGTAGCCACTTATTTAAGAGCATAGCGGAACGTCTGCTAAATGACTAAAATATAAAATGTAAAGACGTTGTGTGGAAAATCTAATAGAATAGTTATAGTAATTGTCTTCTGAGGCCGAAATGCTTCTGTCATCATCCAGTTGAAAAGGTTAATGAAGTGTTTCACCTTCCACCAAAATATTAACCAATGCCCCATTGTAGGTAATAGCTAATTGATGAAAGACGAAATGACAGTCTGACTTTGAGGGTCTGAAAGGTTGTCTTGATTGTTTTTTTATTTATATGGATATCAATTAAACCCCATCTGTTGTAATAGTATCTTCTTTGTCCTCTACGGTAACAGCAGATCTCTCTTTTTAAAATGACTTTTTGTTAAGACAGACATCGTTGCGGACTTAATGGTTTATGAAAAAAAAACAACTCGTAAGCAGCAGCAGTCTTTTGGAGTCTGAGAGCTGTAGAAAGGGCTGGTCCATTGATTGAGGCTGTGCTAGAAAAGTGAAGCTGTCATACGTAACGGGGGTGGTTCAGTGAACATGATGAGTAACCTGAGGTATTGTGTTAGCTCCCCAAGCGAATGCCTAGGCTTTAGCTCAGAGGGCTAACACAGTTCTGTGGCGTGTAGGTGTGCCGGGTTTGAACCCAGCCGATCACATATACAGGCTGTAGCAGCAGTCTCTCTCTGTCCTCTATGTAGACCTCTTCCCCACCTGCCTGGCTAGTAACAGGTCCTCTCTCAGAGCTGGGTCGTATTCATTAGTGCGCGCCATTGTAAAACATTTTGCAATAGAAAATGGTTGTTTCTTATTGGACATGTTCAGGTAGATCCCTTCCTGTTCAGTCTGTTTTCTTCCGTTTGGTGCTTAATGAATACGACCCTGTTCATGCTTGTGTCTAAAGTCTATCTTCTGCCATTAACTGTGTCTGTGTTATGGCTGTCTACTGGGACTCTCCTGTTTCTCCCCAGTCTAATTATGTCACATGTTAATAGGCAGGGACCCGTGAAGAGAATCTCTCTCTCTCTCTGCCGCAGACGCAATTACTATGGCTCCTCTGAAAAAAAAAAATCTATCAGATCACAACTGATTGTGCTGAAGAATAGGGTTACTTTAGTTTCGCGTCAGAGTGCCTTTATTCATCGGGAGGGTTTAAGTGGAATTTAAAGCACAGTGTTGAAATGAATCATGATATTAGGGGACAGTAAAAGAGTGTGAACATGACAAATGTAACATTTCTGATGAATGATCAATGCTTAGAAGTCTGCATAACCTTGGTGTCAGTCAAGCTCTTTCCCTGAAATGATGACTTAATCTAGGGAGGACGGAGGAGAGAGAGGTGGAAGGGAAGAGAGAGAGAGAGGTGGAAAGAAGGAGAAAGAGATGTAGAAAGGGGGAGAGATAGAGGTGGAAGGGAGGAGAGAGAGAGAGGTGGAAGGGAGGAGAGAGAGGGGAGTATGATGGCACCAGTGTGGCCTCATCTCCTCTCCAGATGCTGGCTAGACTGAGTGGAGCCGTTGCCTCTCCTCTGGCTCCGCTGGCACGGTGAGCTCCAGGTGTGAAGCCCCCCCCCCCCACACACACACACTGTGGGCCTTATTCAAATACCATGCGCCCCTGAGCGACAGACACAGCCTCCCTCCCTCCCTTCTCACCTCTGGTTCATGTGTTGCCCACCCACCCCAGCCAAACATGAGCCTGGCCAAGGACAAGCCAACATGGCATAGGGAGAGCAGAACCACCCAACCCTGGCCAGGGACAAGCCAACATGGCATAGGGAGAGCAGAACCACCCAACCCTGGCCAGGGACAAGCCAACATGGCATAGGGAGAGCAGAACCACCCAACCCTGGCCAGGGACAAGCCAACATGGCATAGGGAGAGCAGAACCACCCAACCCTGGCCAGGGACAAGCCAACATGGCATAGGGAGAGCAGAACCACCCAACCCTGGCCAGGGACAAGCCAACATGGCATAGGGAGAGCAGAACCACCCAACCCTGGCCAGGGACAAGCCAACATGGCATAGGGAGAGCAGAACCACCCAACCCTGCCTGTCTATACTCTTCAGTCTTCACTGAGGGCTGCCACCTAGAGAACGCAACAGTTTCTACATCCCAAATTGCACCCCATTCCCTATGTAGTGCACTACTTTTGACCAGGGCCCATACATAGGCAATGCAGTGTTATTTGGACCCAGATAGGGTATTTTCTCCTCTGCCAGCACGCCTGTTTCCTCCTGCCTCCCACTCTCCCACGCTGCCACGGTACTCAGATTGTATCTGATTGGGCTATATGCAGTATAGTTGTTATTAATGGAATGTAATCTTTGGCAGCACGGTCATAAAGCATTTCACACTTGTCATGTTTCGACTCCAGGGTTGGTTTTGGGTCAGAGAGAGGGGAGAGAGAGGAGAGAGAGAGGGGAGAGAGGGGGGAGAGAGGGAGAGGGGAGAGAGGAGAGGGGAGAAAGAGGAGAGAGGGAGTGGAGAGAGGAGAGAGAGGAGAGAGAGAGGGGAGAGAGGAGAGCGAGAGGGAGAGGGGAGAGAGAGGAGAGAGAGAGGAGAGAGAGGAGAGTTGCAAGATGAGAGGGAGAGAGGGGAGAGACAGGAGAGAGGAGTTGCAAGATGAGAGGGAGAGAGAGAGGTGCAGCGCGAGAAGAAACAAGAGCTTAATTTGCTAAAGTGCCATTTCCTGCTGCTTAGCGTTGAGTCTGTTTCCATTAGCTTAACGAGAACATAAATATCTCTCTTCTTTTTCTCTTTAAGGAAGCAGTTGGCTGGCACAAGGAGGCCCCCTTTTCAGAGTCTGCAGGATCTGCATGTGACTGCGATGTTCCATGGCAACAACCAGAGGACTTTTTCCTTGAGGTGACAGAGTAGCTGTTGTGTGTGAGGTTTTTCTGTCAGTTTTACAGGCAGTGCAGTTAATGTCCAATGATCTATGGGGCCGATTCCGACCCAAGTTAAGAGCGCGTAAATGGAACATAATTCCCTTTTTATGCACTTTTCTCTCAATGTGTATTCTGACCTTGAACATAACCATGAGAATAGCATGCTATTCACCCACGATTTGTTCAAGGTGGAGATCTAAGAAATGAAGGTATGGCTACAGCAGTGGAGGCTGCTGAGGGGAGGACGGCTCATAATAATGGCTGAAATGTAGTGAATGGAATGGTATCAAACACATCATGTGTTTGATACCATTCCATTCACTCCATTCCAGCCATAATACTCAGTTCCAGCCATTATTATGAGCCGTTCTCCCCTCAGCAGCTTCCACTGGTCTACAGATACACCATATTCTGACCTTGACTTTATTCCCTCATAGTTCCACCACCTTTACGCGTGGTATTTTACAATTTGTATCATGTTAAATATTAGCCACTATCGGGAGCAATCATCAGTAATACCCACATACATTTATAACTGTCACTTTAGGGTTAGTTTTCTTCAATTTGTAGCTTACATTTTGCATCATTCCATTCCGTTTCCCTTTCTTTCCTCTGTCACGTCCGTGTAAACTGTTCCTGAGGGTTGCTAGCATTAGTGGATCATGTTAGGCTAACGTTGTGCAATCATTTGGGACAACTACTGAACACTTTGGGTTGACGTTTTCAATATAAGTCCAGTCCATTGATACCAACATCATTAAACAATGGAATTTATTTTAGATGGGCTAAATCACAAATTTAATTTTACAAACATATGCTGATGATGGTTGGCTTGGCTTCATTAATCAAATGAAAGTAAATACGTTCTTGAATCGGAATCCCTAACTCTGGATTTAATTTGGAATAAAGTTCTGACATTCCTGTCTCTTGCTGGAATGACTCAGTTGTGGGTCAGTAGAGCTGTGGTGCTGCAGCAACAGTCTTTGGTGCTGAGAAAACATACTGTGACGATATCCAACACAGAGACAGCATATCCCAGAGGAAGGCTCTCTCTGTGTTGGCTGGGACAGTCTTGGGCTGCACGTCTGGAAAGACACCCTATTCACTATATAGTGTTCTATATATAGGGCATAGGGTGCCATTTCAGACGCACCTTTTGGTAATACACTGGAATACAAACAATGAATGTGATTCTATAATTCTATGATTTTATGATTCTACGATTGTGGATTCTTATGGACGTTCAATGCAGTTCTATGTGTTTTTAGAGGACTTACTGTATAGAGCGAGGGAGAATAATTACGCTGATATATCACCATTTCCTGTAGACAGGACTAAATTATTTCCAGCCGTAACCTCAACAAGATCGTCCATACAGTCATTGGGAGCCAGCCTACTGCTACAATGAGTGGCCTGTGGCTTTTGGACACCAAGGTTTGTAACCCTTTCACAGGAATACCGTCAACACTGTAGACACACTGCACAAATCCTCCATATACTATCAATAAATAGGAACATAACCTCTAACAAACATCTGGAACCCCCATGGCAATTTCTTAAAACAACTAGATCAGAATAGATAAAGAATTAACAATATCGTATTAGACTTTTTATTCAATAATGGACCTCGTAAAAGTCGACTAGCATGTTAGTAATCCTGTCATTTATGATGTGACTTCATGAAACATCTAATGAATTATGCAATCTTTGTATTATCTTGAATTGATCTTATTTGATTTTCAAATAAATAATTGGCTACATTCTCCAGGTAATTAGTCTGTGACGATGAGATGGTATATCATGGTCAGGGAAAATAACATGGAACCACATTTAGAGCAACCAAAATCAGTTAGGCCTTCTCCTTACAACAATACAGACCTAAACTGAAAATGCAGGGAGAAAGACAGACAGGCAGACAGGCGGGTTAACAGACAGACAGGCAGGCAGGCAGGCAGACTGGCAGCCAGGATGGCAGGCAGGTAGACAGACAGACAGACAGACAGACAGACAGACAGACAGACAGACAGACAGACAGACAGACATGCAGACAGGCAGACAGGCAGGCAGGCAGGCACCAGACAGACAGACAGGCAGGCAGGGCTATGGGCTGCAGATCAAACAGGCCTGGGAGAGAGGGCAGATGTTACAGCAGGATGGCTGTGCGGCAGGCTAGGTAGGCCCCGGGCAAGAAGCAGCCCCAGCTGGGGAGAGCAGAGCTGAGTAGAGCCGAGCAGAGCCCAGGAACTAGCAGGCTGGCTGGTTGGCTGCAGTAGTTAGTTCTCCTTTGGCTGGGATGTCTCCAGGGCCCCTTGGCCTCGCATCACCCAGCCCAGGTACCCAGTCATCTCGCTTGGGGATGGAAGGGGGGTACGGAGAGATGAAAGGCAGCTCCACAGATGTCCACCCTGCTGGGGTTGACTGGCCCAGCCAGAAAATGTAATGTTCGGCATCTGGTGAGCACCGACTACACTGCTGCACAGCCCCCCCCCACCCTCTACCCCCTTTCTGTGTCCTTCCCCAAAACACAGTCCAACAGACTCACTTGTAAATAATATATAATATGATAACACAGACACTATCTGACATACCTAACACATGTCGTTTTTCATTCGTTTTTCAGCCATTAACACAGGCTCCTGGTAATGGCTGGAGCGAAATCAGTGGAATGGTATCAAATACACCAAACACATGGTTTCCGTGTGTTTGATACCATTCCATTAACTCCGTTCCAGCCATTATTATGAGCCGTCCTCCCCTCAGCAGCCTCCTGTGTTATGCATGTATCCCAATGGCTGATCATGGCTTGAGTCGCTATCAATGGAGTCACCCGTAAGTGCATGGAGTGCCATATAGTGAGAAAATGAAATGTCCTCAAATACAGTGAAATGAAACTAAAATCCAGAAACATTGCTTTGACATGGTGATGTGCGTGGTGTGTCTCAGTGAAGTTGTTAGAGAGGAGTTTGCTGTGTGGTGTAAAGATTTGTGTCATAGAGAGAACACCTGTTTAGCAACTGCCACTTTATTAAAGCCGTTAGATACAGTTTATCATAGCGCACTGTGCTTTATTACAGGCGACAATTTTAGTGCTCATCACTGCATTCTCCACCAGAAAGTTGGATGGCCCTCTTTGATGTCACGTAGGTTGATACATTGCTATGTTTTCATTTTTAAAGCCCTTTTGCAGAAAGTCCCACTGTACCTAACATCTTCACTAAACTTTAGATATACGAGTTACCACACCCGGTCTCAGGGATAATTAACTCTGGAAATTCCTTTGGTTTCACCTGTGTTAGGTAAATCAGCTTTTAGTTTTCTTGCACCTTATTTGTGGAACAATCTTCAATATGTTCTTAAACGTGATGTTTTGGTGCCTCTGGGGCAATTCTGAAATGTGAGGACCTTATTACTGATGAATGTGTTTGTTTTTATGACACTGTTTTTCTTTCTACTTGCATTTTGTGTTTATTTTGATGTGTGTATTTTCTGTAATTTATGTAAATCAGGACTCATCTGTAAAAGAGACCTTGGTCTCAGTATAACTCCCTGATAAAATAAAGTTTTTAGCAGTATCATGATGTACGTGTATGAGTAGTGTACTGTAACGTAGCGTAGCAAAGTGTAGACTAATGTAGTGTAGCCTAATGTAGTGTAGTGTAGCGTAGTGTAGTGTAATGTAGTGTATTGTAATGTAGCCAAATGTAGTGTAGTGTAATGTAGTGTAGCGCAATGTAGTGTAATGTAATGTAATGTAATGTAATGTAGTGTAGTGTAGTGTAGTGTAGTGTAGTGTAATGTAGTGTAGTGTAGTGTAATGTAATGTAGTGTAGTGTAGTATAATGTAGTGTAATGTAATGTAGGGTAGTGTAATGTAATGTAATGTAATGTAGTGTAGTGTAGTATAATGTAGTGTAATGTAGTGTAGCCGTATGTAGCACAGCATTGAGTAGGATATTGTAGGTTGTTAAGGAGAAGCAGGGCTCATCATTAGGGTGGCAGCTGCTCAGGCCAGATTCTCCACCGTGCATCTCACCCACAGGGAGAGAGAGAGACAGCATCTGTCTGCCTTTCCCCACGGACACAACCCTCCTGCTGCTGTACGAGTCCTACCAGCCAGGCCAATTCAGCCTGAAATGGTAACAAGGTCACCTCTACCATCACCCCCACCACCGCCCCCTCACCCATGTACTCCCCCACTCCAACCCCTTCAGTCTATTGCTATTGCCTGAATCTGCTATTGCTATGTAGAGCAGCAAGTGTTATGGAGGAAATAGGTAAAATGTTGAGTGAGTTAATTTATCATGAGCGGTTTGTATTTTGGAACTAGTCTACAGTAAGAATAGCCCTATTGTTGCGTTTCTCAAAGTATTGAACACGCTGGTGACAAACAAACCTATTTCTTTTACAGGTGCATATCAAATGATTTTTACTTGACACAAAACATTTTTTTACTTTTAATACAGTACTTTTATTATTTTATTCTGCATATTACATTCTGTCGCTTCCTCTCTCTGACTCTGACAGATTGATGGGGTGTTCGAGGATGTTTTGTCTTTGATACTCAGCTCTTTACTGTGTCTGTGTTCCGTGCAGTATTGCTTGCTACTCGGAAGCAGACAGCATCAGAAATGAGAAGCGTATCTCTCTCTCTCCTCTGAGTCTCCTCTGAGTCCCAATCTGTGAGTGACACAGAGGCACCAGCCACCAGCCTGCATAGCATTCAGACAGAGGAGATAGAGAGACAGCTGGACTCAGGAACTAAACTCTTTCATGTTAGCTGCTGCTCAAGTAGTGGTAGAGTCACACACGTCTAAAACATTACCCATTTCCAACAGTGAAGAATTGCTTTGCAAAAAAACGAAGGACAATCCAAGTGAATAATGCGGATGTGAAATATTTACACAATATTCAACTGTCAATCTCAGAATACGTATTAGTTGGGGGCCATACTGTAGCCAGCGTGCACAGAAGCACACAGTGTGGGCTGGAAGGCACGGTGCAGCACAGAGAGGCCCGCGGTGGGCAGAGGGGATGACGGGATGAGGAGGGGAGGATGGAAGACGAAGAGACCAGTGAGGCTGCATGGCTCCATCTGGAGCCTAGCTGGTAATTATGGGTAAGAGAAGCACCCTCAGCCTGGTACCATCTGCCAGGGGGGCGGCTAGAGGAGGCTAGGGAGGCAGGTGGAGACTGGGGGAGGCTAGGGGAGACTGGGGAGACTGGGGGAAACTAGGGGAGACTGTGGAGGCTGGGGGAGACTGGGGGAGACTGGGGGAGGCTGGGGGAGACTGGGGGAGGCTGGGGGAGTGGGAGAGGCTGGGGGAGACTGGGGGAGGCTGGGGGAGAATGGGGGAGACTGGGGAGGCTAGGGGGAGACTAGGGGAGGCAGGTGGAGACTAGGGGAGGTTGGGGAGACTGGGGGAGGCTGGGGGAGACTGGGGAGACTGGGGGAGGCTGGGGGAGACTGTGGGAGGCTGGGGGAGACTGGGGGAGGCTGTGGGAGGCTGGGGGAGACTGGGGGAGGCTGGGGGAGGCTGGGGGAGACTGGGGGAGACTGGGGGAGTCTGTATCGTGTCACTGGGGCTCTGAGGAGAGCGAGGCCGGGGCTCTGATAGAATGACCAGCACATGCCTCCACCAGCAGCCTGAATAGTGGCTGCCACACAGTGTGGAGGTAAGACCGTGCAACACTGAACACTATACACTGAGTTATTCAAAATAACAACATGTATGAATAAAGAAGAGACCTGCTTCGCAGAGAGCTTTTCAACACGGGTTTGACTGCCTATCTGTTCATGTCAAGCTATACATGTATTTGTTAAGCCTAATTTACATCTTATGTATGTACACAGCGCAAGAATGCAATAAGTTACGCAAAATTTCAATCCAGCGTACTCGCGCCAAATGTATAATTGCGGGACTGCACGTGTTGCAGGATCGCCATTTTGCGTAGCTTATTTTTGTTATTGCGTTGCATACGGTATAGGGTGTAAATCAGGCTTGAAATAAACCAACAGTAAGGTAATTTAATTGACAACCTATCATTTCATCAGTACTACATAACTACATCTAAAGGCTGACACGGTACTAGAGAACCACTTCCACAGCATGACTTTGTGAAAGTGTTGTTTAGTATTGTTTAGTATGTGTTTTGTGTTGTTTAGTATTGTTTAGTGTTGTTTAATATTGTTTAGTGTTGTTTAGTATTGTTTAATATCTGTTTTGTGTTGTTTAGTATGTGTTTCGTGTTGTTTAGCATGTGTTTCATGTTGTTTAATATGTGTTTAGTATTGTTTAGTATGTGTTTAGTATTGTTTAGTATGTATCATTCTGTCGCAGCTATTTGTTCCCTAAGACCAACCCTGCCTCCATCTCTGCCCACCCAGGTTTTCTAATCCGGCTGGTTCAACAGATTGGCAGAATACAAAATGTAGTGAGGGTCTCTGTAATGGAGATAAAATGCTCTGCTTTGATCCCTGTTCACTTTGTTCCCCCCCGTCCCTCCCCCGTCCCTCCCCCGCCCCCCGTCCCCCCTCTGGCACATGTGCTTGTCAGAGTCTATGACAGTCAATGGCCCAGTTGTACCTCTGGCTGCTTGAACTCAGGCCAAGCCAGGGAGGGCTGTAATGGTAGGCTGTCCAGAGGCTCCAGCAGCCCGCCTGGGGATATGAAGTCCCTCAGGTCCAGCTCTCTGCTCTCTGCTCTCCGCTCACTCCTGCTGTTCTGCTGTGAACGTTGTGAAGGTTTTGATTGGAGGATATTCTGCACATGGATGAAATAATAAAAGGGAGAGGGGTATTCTGTGAGCGGGATGTTAGTGAAAAACAGAGAGTAAACAGGAAACGTTATACAGTCACAAAGTTAGCGGACCATGTGAGCAATTGGGCACAGTATTAGAGGAGGTGTTATGTAACAAAATCTAAACTAAGGATGCCCTCTTGTGGCTGTAAAACAGTATTTCAGCTTCCTACATCCAACTTCCACTCTCAATATTTCAGTCAGTAGATTGAAATCAAGATGCAGTAAACAGACCACTCCTTTGTACCAGCATTGTCTTCCATCAGCTCAAGTTAGATAACAACATGTGATCTAGCCTCTGATGGTGAGTTCTGTCGTTCTGTGTGCACCGGAGTGTACATCACAGTGCTGCTGTGTTCCTGTGTGGTGTGTAGCCCAGGCCCGGACAGATGGCCGAGGTAGCTGGTGGAGAGGCACATTAATTGATTAGGTTTGGTGTTGAACTGTTGCCGTGGGAGGCAGCTGCCCACCTGCCCCTGCGGGTCCCCGTGCCAGGCCATGCGTGGTCCAGGGACGCAGAACCAGATGCCCGGATTAGACCACACACACCAGATGTTGCAGTCCCACCACCTCCTGTCTTGGGCTGGGGGAGCCTGTTCGTATCAAGAGGTCCGGAGCGTGTTAGGTCTCCTCTTCAAATGACTGACTGTAGAAGGGCAGAGGACGGCTGTCTGTCTATGTACTGAGTTTTCAATATGGTTATTTCTCAGGGATAAACAGCAATACTTTACTTATTAGAGTGGTGACATTGTAGTTTTCATAAAGAGTGTATTAAAACATCTATGTTACCTTAACGTTTGTGTAATAAACTCTAACTGTACATTCTTTGTAGTCCCACTGTATATTGTGCTACCCCACTCTATTGATGATAGTAGAGAGTACTGCATTGAAACATCTGATATTCCTTTCCCTCTGCAGTTCTTTGTTTTAATTTCAACAACTTTCTACTTGTGATGTGCAAGACGCCTTGCACAAGATTGACGTAAAACTAATTGATGTGCTTGATCCTTTCTTGCTGCAGCTTTCTGCTCCTCTGACTGCAGAATCTTTAAAACATATTTTTTACTTTACAATTATTTCTGGTACCAAATCCAGGGTCTGGAAGGAGGCCCATATACTCCCCCTTCACAAAGGTGGTGACACGTGTGACCTGAATAATTATCGCCCCATTCTAGAATCCTTGGTAAATACTCAATTTAGATGGTTTTAAATTATGTTCTTAATTGTTTGGATTAGAAGAAAGACTATGCAGCCCTTTTTATAGACCTGTCTAAAGAAACTCATGACTTATTCAGAAGCTTTAATCTAGCCTGGATCAGGCTATGTGTAGCTGGTTTGGAAAGAATTTAAAGGACAGAACACAGTGTGTATTTACTGATGGTGTTAAATCATGTTTTCTGGACATAACAATGGGTGTCCCACAGGGATCCATTCTTGGTCCGGTTCTTTTCACTATTTACATTAAAATTTTTGGTTTAACTGTAAAACATTTTTTTACTTTCACCTCTATGCAGACGACACTGTGGTGTATATGGAAAATGTATGCACTCACTAACTGTAAGTCGCTCTGGATAAGAGCATCTGCTAAATGACTAAAATGTAAATGTATATGATTGGCCCCTGACTGGGATCTGTCAGAGCTTTAATCTGCCTTTATTGCCCTGCAGAAAGCGTTTGTTGAACTGAAATTGATACTTAATGCAGGTAAAACCAAGTATATGTTATTTTCCAAATCACGTAGAAATGTTTCTGATGATTTATGCATGCGTACTTTGGATGATGCCCTCATTGACCGTGTCACCTCTTATAAATATCTGGGCATCTGTCACGTACGTTCATAGACGGGTCAGACCAAGGCGCAGCGTGATATGCATACATGTTTATTTTAAACTTAATAAACAACGACAAAACAATAAACCAACAAAACGTGACAGAAGATCCCACCAAACAAGGACCAAGCAGCGTGCACAGAAGGAGCAAACGCCGGGGATTCAACGGGAGGTAACTTTAGTAGATGTCCTCCTCGGTTGGGGGAGAATTACTGAGGAGGAGGCCGTCCGTTATCGGGAGGCGATGAAGGTTGATGCCCAGGTAGGAGAGGAGAAACGGCGCCAACCGTGCCGACGACGGAGACCCGAGAGGCAACCTCAAGAAAATGTTGGGGGGGGGGGGGGCACACAGGGTGGATGACGAGGCAGAAGGAGGCCGTGGAAGGGCGAATCTGCAGGTTAGGAGAGGAGGCCACCATGTTACGGGGGCTATTGGTTCAGAGGGAGCAGGAGTTATTCGGCCAGAGGGAGCCCGTTCCTGCTCCCCGCACTAAGCCAGTGGTGCGTGTTCCCAGCCCGGCCCGGCCTGTTCCTGCTCCTCGCACCAAGCCAGTGGTGCGCGTCGCCAGCCCGGCCCGGCCCGTTCCTGCTCCTCGCACCAAGCCAGTGGTGCGCGTCGCCAGTCCGGCCCTGCCCGTTCCTGCTCCTCGCACCAAGCCAGTGGTGCGCGTCGCCAGCCCGGCCCGGCCCGTTCCTGCTCCTCGCACCAAGCCAGTGGTGCGCGTCGCCAGCCCGGCCCGGCCTGTACCTGCTCCTCGCACCAAGACAGTGGTGCGCGTCGCCAGCCCGGCCCGGCCTGTTCCTGCTCCTCGCACCAAGCCAGTGGTGCGCGTCGCCAGCCCGGCCCGGCCTGTTCCTGCTCCTCGCACCAAGCCAGTGGTGCGCGTCGCCAGCCCGGCCCGGCCTGTACCTGCTCCTCGCACCAAGACAGTGGTGCGCGTCGCCAGCCCGGCCCGGCCTGTTCCTGCTCCTCGCACCAAGCCAGTGGTGCGCATCGCCAGCCCGGCCCGGCCTGTTCCTGCTCCTCGCACCAAGCCAGTGGTGCGCGTCGCCAGCCCGGCCCAGCCTGTACCTGCTCCTCGCACCAAGTCAGTGGTGCGCGTCGCCAGCCCGGCCCGGCCTGTTCCTGCTCTTCGCACCAAGCCAGTGTTGCGCGTCGCCAGTCCGGTCCGGCCCGTGCCTGCTCCTCGCACCAGACCAGTGGTGCGTTTGTCCAGTCCGGCACGGCCCGTGCCCGTTCCACCGGTACCTGGTCCGGCACCGGTCAGCTGCTCCACTCCGGAGCCAGAGCAGTCCGCTCCACCGGTGCCTGATCCAGTTCCGGTCAGCTGTTCCCCTCCGGAGCCAGAGCAGTCCGCTCCGCCGGTGCCTGATCCAGCTCCGGTCAGCTGCTCCACTCCGGAGCCAGAGCAGTCCGCTCCACCGGTGCCTGATCCAGCTCCGGTCAGCTGCGCCACTCCGGAGCCAGAGCAGTCCGCTCCACCTGGGTCCAGTCCAGCTCCGGTCACCGGCTCCACTTCGGAGCCAGAGTAGTCCGCTCCACCGGTGCCTGATCCAGCTCCGGTCAGCGGCTCCACTCCGGAGCCAGAGTAGTCCGCTCCACCGGTGCCCAGTCCAGCTCCGGTCAGCGGCTCCAGTCCAGACCATGACGTCAGCCCCTCTCCAGGTTCGGGGTCTCCCACACCAGGGTCCAGATTGGGCCTGGCGTATCGTGGGAGGAAGGAGAGGGGAAGCAACGCGGCGAGGTCTAGACCAGACCAGGGGCGCAACAGGGAGGCGGAGAGTGAGAGGTCGTCACGCCCTGAGCAGGATCCGCCTCCGAGGCGGAATGCCCACCCGGCCCCTACCCTGTTATGTTTATGTTACGGGGGGGGGGGGGGGGGGGGGGTACTGTCACGCCCTGACTCAGGGGACGCTTATATGTTGAGTCAGGGTGTGTATATTCCTTGTTGTGCTTGGTCTATGTTATAGGATCTAGTAGGTCTAGATCTATGTTGGCCGGTGTGGTTCCCAATCAGAGGCAGCTGTCGCTCGTTGTCTCTGATTGGGGACCATACTTAGGCAGCCTATTGGCACTAGTGCCTATTGGCACTGTCACGCCCTGACTCAGGGGACGCTTATATGTTGAGTCAGGGTGTGTATATTCCTTGTTGTGCTTGGTCTATGTTATAGGATCTAGTAGGTCTAGATCTATGTTGGCCGGTGTGGTTCCCAATCAGAGGCAGCTGTCGCTCGTTGTCTCTGATTGGGGACCATACTTAGGCAGCCTATTGGCACTAGTGGGTTGTGGGATCTTGTTCCGTATGAGGTATGTTGTTTGTGTCTACCTTGGACTTCACGTTTCGTGTCGAGTGTTTATTAAGTTTAAACAAACATGTATGCATATCACGCTGCGCCTTGGTCCGTCCCGTCTATGAACGAACATGACAGCATCTGGATTGACGAAAAGCTATCTTTCAAAAAGCATGTTGATGAGTTAGTTAAGAAATTAAGAATTAAAATAGGCTTCTTCTATAGGAACAGGTACTGTCTTTCGTTAAATAGCAGAAAACAAATCATTCAGTCAACATTCATTCCGGTTATTGACTATGGCGATATTGTCTATATGAACGCAGCTGACACTGTATTGAAGCAATTGTTTATCATAGCGCATTGAGCTTTATTACGGGGGATAGGTTCAGTGAACATCATTGCATTTTGTATCAGAAAGTAGGCTGGCCCTACTTGAAGTCTCGTAGATCGATGCATTGTGTTCTTTTTGTATATAAAGCCCTCTTGCATAAACTTCCGCCATACAGTACCTTACCTCATTGTTAACCTTCAGACGTATAAATGACCAGACCCGGACTCAGGGATGGCTAACCCTAGAGATCCCTTCAATCTCCATCGAGTTAGGTAAATCTGCTTTTAGTTCTTTTGCGCCTCTCATGATCTCCAAAAGTCCTTACACACTCAAACACACTACACTGACAATCCAACACACACAGACACGCACACAGTTGGTGCCTCTAGGGCAGGGGTTGGCAACAGGCGGCCCGTGGGCCTAAACCAGCCCGCGAGTTCATGTTTTTTGGTCAGAAAATACTAAAATTACCAGGAATTCAGCTAAAATGAGTTTAATTTAGGAAATCTATTCCCAAGTATTCTCACGAATAATTCTGTTTACATGGATCGTGTCTCAATGTAATCAAGGTATGAAATTATTGTATTTGAAACAAATCTATTTTTGGCTTAGTTGTGGTCAATCTACAGTGTACAAATTATTATAATTAGGTTCCGGCTCCCCGACCATTCGCTCGGACAAAGATCGGCCAGCGGCTGAATGTAGTTGTCTACCGCTGCTCTAGGGCAATTCAGGCGGATGTTAGAGGGCCTTTTCACTGAAGAACGTGTATGTTTCATATGATTGTGTTTTGCTCTTCACCTTTTGTGTTTGCTTTTCATGTATTATGTAATTTATGTGTATATCGATACAGTATGTATAGCGTAATTGATGTGTATATAGATATGTATAGTGTAATTGTTGTTCATTGATGTGTTTGACAGGTCGTCATTGTAAATAAGTACATATGAAAAGAGACTGATGAAAAACCCCACCCTCCGAGTTGTGCAGGTACAGTACATGGTGGGGTTATCAGAATCTGCTACTTCCCACACATTCACTGATCTCAGCGGAGAGTTAAATATTTCATCAAATAAAGCCTCCAAGCCTAACTTCTCCTCATTAACACCCCTCAGTAGATTGGTTTTTAGGCCTACACACACCATACTGCATCTCAAATGGCACTCTATTCCCTATATAGTGCACTCACTACTTTTGACCAGAGCCCATAGTAAAAAGTAGTGCACTATAAAGGGAATAGGGTGCCATTTGGGACTGATCACAAGGTGTGTGAGCTGGGAGAACTAACTTCACATTAATATTAATCCCATCGTAAGTGACTTTACAGTGGGGAGAACAAGTATTTGATACACTGCCGATTTTGCAGGTTTTCCTACTTACAAAGCATGTAGAGGTCTGTAATTTTTATCATAGGTACACTTCAACTGTGAGAGACGACAAAAATCCAGAAAATCACATTGTATGATTTTTAAATAATTAATTTGCATTTTATTGCATGACATAAGTATTTGATCACCTACCAACCAGTAAGAATTCCGGGTCTCACAGACCTGTTCGTTTTTCTTTAAGAAGCCCTCCTGTTCTCCACTCATTACCTGTATTAACTGCACCTGTTTGAACTTGTTACCTGTATAAAAGACCCCTGTCCACACACTCAATCAAACAGACTCCAACCTCTCCACAATGGCCAAGACCAGAGAGCTGTGTAAGGACATCAGGGATAAAATTGTAGACCAGCACAAGGCTGGGATGGGCTACAGGACAATAGGCAAGCAGCTTGGTGAGAAGGCAACAACTGTTGGCGCAATTATTAGAAAATGGAAGAAGTTCAAGATGACGGTCAATCACCCTCGGTCTGGGGCTCCATGCAAGATCTCACCTCGTGGGGCATCAATGATCATGAGGAAGGTGAGGGATCAGCCCAGAACTACACGGCAGGACCTGGTCAATGACCTGAAGACAGCTGGGACCACAGTCTCAAAGAAAACCATTAGTAACACACGATGCCGTCATGGATTAAAATCCTGCAGCGCACGCAAGGTCCCCCTGCTCAAGCCAGCGCATGTCCAGGCCCGTCTGAAGTTTGCCAATGACCATCTGGATGATCCAGAGGAGAAATGGGAGAAGGTCATGTGGTCTGATGAGACAAAAATAGAGCTTTTTGGTCTAAACTCCACTCGCCGTGTTTGGAGGAAGAAGGATGAGTACAACCCCAAGAACACCATCCCAACCGTGAAGCATGGAGGTGGAAACATCATTCTTTGGGGATGCTTTTCTGCAAAGGGGACAGGACGACTGCACCGTATTGAGGGGAGGATGGATGGGGCCAACAACCTCCTTCCCTCAGTAAGAGCATTGAAGATGGGTCGTGCCTGGGTCTTCCAGCATGACAACGACCCGGAACACACAGCCAGGGCAACTAAGGAGTGGCTCCGTAAGAAGCATCTCAAGGTCCTGGAGTGCCCTAGCCAGTCTCCAGACCTGAACCCAATAGAAAATCTTTGGAGGGAGCTGAAAGTCCGTATTGCCCAGCGACAGCCCCGAAACCTGAAGGATCTGGAGAAGGTCTGTATGGAGGAGTGGGCCAAAATCCCTGCTGCAGTGTGTGCAAATCTGGTCAAGAACTACAGGAAACGTATGATCTCTGTAATTGCAAACAAAGGTTTCTGTACCAAATATTAAGTTCTGCTTTTCTGATGTATCAAATACTTATGTCATGCAATAAAATGCAAATGAATTACTTAAAAATCATACAATGTGATTTTCTGGATTTTTGTTTTAGATTCCGTCTCTCACAGTTGATGTGTACCTATGATAAAAATTACAGACCTCTACATGCTTTGTAAGTAGGAAAACCTGCAAAATCGGCAGTGTATCAAATACTTGTTCTCCCCACTGTATGCATTTGTACCGGAGCGCCAAGTCTGGAACCAAAAGGCTCCTGAACAGCTTCTATCTCCAAGCCATAAGACTGCTGAACAGTTACTCAAATATCTACCCAGATGATTTGCATTGACCCCCTTTTTTTTTTGTTGCACTGACTCTGTTGCAATGGCTCTATGAACACCCACTGGACTCTACCTACACACACACTACACTAACACTCCAACACACATGCACACACACACACCGTCCATACGCTCTCTCACACACACACACCCACCGTCCCTACACTCTCTCTCACACACTCTCACACTCTTTCAGACTCTTACGCTGCTGCTACTCTGTTTATTATCTATCCTGATTGCCTAGTCACTTTTACCCCTACCTACATATTATCTCAACTACCTCCTACCCCTGCACATTGACTCGTTACCGGTACTTTTTATATATAGCCTCGTTATTGTTATTATTTTATTGTATTGCTATTACCTTTAAAAAAAATGTTTGCTTTTTTTTTTTACTCTGCATTGTTGGGAAATGGCTTGTAAGTAAGCATTTCATGGTAAAGTCCACACCTGTTGCATTCGGCACATGTGACAGATAAAATTTGATTTCATTCACTCAAAGCACATAATCAAGAATACCTGCTACCAGAACAAGCTAAATGTGCTTTTTATCTATAATACGTGGTGTTACAAACAAATGTACAGTATGTAAACATCTGAACAGGAACTTAAATGGATATTTCGGGATTTTGGCAATGCTAACTAGCATTAGCGCAATAACTGGAAGTCTATGGTATCTGCTAGCATGCATGGCATTAACGCTAGTTAGCAATTGCGCTAGCGCTAGTTAGCAACTTCCTTCAAACTGCACGCAGAGACATACTGTAAAAATGGTATCCCCGAGTTCATCAGACTCTGGGGAAGTAGACAAAAGGCCTCATTGTCAAAATCCCGAAGTATCCATTTAACATAACAGAACTCATGTGCAGAAATGCTACAGTAACAAAGTTGTTCTTCATACAGTTTAAATATAATTAGTTGAGTGCAATGCAATATTCTTTTAACACAATACCCCCTAAATACAAAATAAATATTAAATGAAAACATCCGTGAACACACACTACAAGTGGTCCTGACCTAGACATCTTAAAGGATCATTTAGGCTACATTTGGCTCAAAAAATTTGACCACCAATGAGAAATAAGCCTATTAGCCTGTTCCCCCCAACACACACACACACACACACACACACACACACACACACCTCCTCGCGGCACAGATAAGTCCCCTAAGCTGTATTGACCCAATTGCTGCTATAAAACTGGACCAGGATGTGTTGAGCCCATATTTGGAGGCTGACTCAATTGGTCAGGTTTTGTGATGGAATACTGTGAAATTACAGAGCAAAAGAAATTAAGCAGTACATTTAAAAATTAAAATCATATCATGGAAATACATCCGTATTAATCTCGTCCACTAGCTGGCTCTCACTCTGTGGTAGCACTTGAACCTGGGGACAAGGTTATATCTGAATACAGAAAACAATGTGATAGAATACTTTTAAACTTTTAAAACCAAGAATGTACAACACTGTCATAATGTCACAGAATTAAAGCTACTATTCTGATACTTTTCTATACACAAAAATACAACATGCAAGCAATGAAGCCTTTCTAAACATAACTGGTGTCGAGAGTAACAGGAGAATGCTAGTACATGTAACAAATTGTAGGATAAATAACAGTAGTGTTCAGAACATATTTGGAATTGTACAATATCAAATAAGAGCATTTTGGTAAAAAGGGAGTGTGAATCAATCACACTCATATCAAAGTAGATTTGAAAGGCATTTTGTGGCACCTTGGCTACATCAACTCAAGTGCATTGTCTAATATAAGAAGGTTAGTTTAACTCATTAAAGGGTAAAGGGGTTTCACTGGTAGTAAAGATAACGGACGGCGGTTGAGCTGCTACAAAAGGGGTTATTTGGTGGATATTAGCGCTTGCGACCAGGGTTGGGGTCATTTCCTTTTCAATTCAGTCAATTCAAGAAGTAAACTGAAATTCCAATTCCAAATATTTCTCATAAAGATGCATTGAGGAACATTTCCTGAATTGATTGAATTGAAATGGAATCGACTCCAACCCTGCTTGCTACATCTGGGCGGCCTGTATGCTGTTTATTCCTCTGTGTGGATAGAAATACTGAGATATCAATGTTACACCATTCACTCTCGATTTTAGCAAATTATTCGATGGTAAATAGTTGCAATGGAAGTTTGCACATTTCCAAATATTTTTCTCCAGGAGAACGGGCAGTAAATTCAAGATGGTGGTAGAGTTGACTCTTTATAATCTGAGTAGATTATACAACATCCTCAAGCATATAGTAGACATGCACCCTGTAGGTTATGTTGAACAACAGTCTCATCTTTTACATTTTTTACATTTTAGTCATTTAGCAGACACTCTTATCCAGAGCGACTTACAGGAGCAATTAGGGTTAAGTGCCTTGCTCAAGGGCACATCGACAGATTTTTCACCTAGTCGGCTCGGGGATTAGAACCAGCAACCTTTCGGTTACTGGCACAACGCTCTTAACCACTAAGCTACCTGACAATTTTTCCCAGCAAGTCTATAATAGAAAACAAAACGTTCAAAATATATTGGAGGGACGTTGTGAATCCTCAGAGTTTTACATGATACAAATGGATAATCTAAAATGGTTTTCTCTGACGAGACCCTTGATTGTTTATGTTCTTATAGAAAACTAAAGAGCTTAAGAGGGAGAAGGGGTTGGTAAGTAAATAACCCCCAACTACTTTTGACCAGAGCCTTATGGGGCCTGTTCAGAAATAGTGCACAATATAGGGAATAGGGTGTCCTTTGGGACACAGACTCTACCCTTATAGGAGACACTTCCACATTCCGTGGCTGATAGCCAAGGCTGCTCCCTCCAAATATACCTAAATTATATTTGCAGTCCCACAAACAAGCACCAAGACAGTTGTACAAGACAAAATAACCTTAACCTGACACACATAGACAGAGCTATAACCACCGATCCCATATTGACAACTCATAAGTCCTCTGAAGCAACAACCAACCCAGCCCAACATTGACTGGTGCCGTGTTCTGTTCTCCTCTCCTATTTAGGCCCAGTCCTTCTTAACACATCACAACAAAACCACAGAGTGTTCAGAGTGTCCTCTCAACCCAACTTGCTGGCTCCGCCCAAAGTCAATGTTCCTCATCCACTTGCACTGCGCTGCCCCAGCGACAAACCCACCAATCCCTAAAAGTCCTCTGGGCCGGTGGGTGGGATTAAAACACCATAAGGAGTGGATGACTAACCAAACACCGAACACCCTGTCCATCAACAGGCCTGGTGCCCCTGTCTGTGCCCAGGGCGGGTTGGTTAGGTGGGCAGAGGATCGTCATCTCCTTTACTGCATTTACACTTGCAGCACAGAACGAAGGGTGTGGCTAGGAGAAGGAAGGGAGAGGCCACCAGTAGGAGCAGACCGAAGCCAGCGAAGATCCCCACCACCTGGAGAGCGAGAGAATGATTTTATTACATACACACATTAACAATCAACCAAATGTATCTAAGCCCTTTTTATGTCACCAGTTGTAACATGGGATTCATGAGGTGCTTGTTTTAACCCAGTCATCACATAGACATAAGAGGGAAGTGATGTACAGTACAAAGATGCATCAACACAACATTATTTCATCTTTCATTTGCCCGAGCAGTAGTACACTGAATATCCACAAGGTGGCTGTAGTTCCTCAAACATAAATGTACATTGCGACTGACGGCTGGCGTATACAGTGTTTCTGACAGTGGAGGCTTCTTAGGGGAGGACGGCTCATAATAATGGCTGGAACGGATTAATTGGAATGGCATCAAACCATGTGTTTGATGCCATTCCTGACTGGGTTTGAAACCGGGACTCCAGCGTCAGCATCGACAGATTTTTCACCTCGTCGGCTCGGGGATTAGAACCAGCGACCTTTCGGTTACTGGCACAATGCTCTTAACCACTAAGCTACCTGCCGCCCACTAAGCATGCCAGAAGATTGTTAGCCCGCTGAGCTAAAGTCAACTAATGCCATATTTTTGCAATACAGTACCTGTGTCCGGTGCCATATCACTGAAGCTCTGGAGTGGCCCAGTTTGTTTCTGCACGGCCCTTTATCGTAGTGGATCAGGAGGAAGTCATCCTGGAGAGAGAGAAATAATCATTATCAGGGTTAAAGCCTGGATTAAATGTTTTAAAAGTCAGGGTTAAATGTGGGGGCATGTCCACTAGAAAAATGGACACTGGCCAAGATCATATGTATGTTTTTATAAGACACATTAAGATTAGACTTGTTTTGATACTTTCTGTTCAAATTGTTATCTATTGAATTATACATTCAGAATTCACCGATAAATTGCCCACATGGAAAACTAAAAGCATAGAAACTGTAAATGACGTGGTAATTGCCTGAATACAATTATTTCCATGACAGAATTAAAAAGCAATTTTGGACTGATCAAGTTTTAGATCACAAAATGTTGACCTGAAAGCTTTGGGACATCAGAGCAATGTTGAGGGAATCCTATTCGAGTCAGAAACAGATACTCATTTGATAGGTAAGATATAAAAAACCTTAACTATAATAATTAACTATTGGAACCAATTGAACTGATATTGGCACAAGATGAATGGAGTGTTGGAAAAGAATGAAGAAATTACAGTTAATGAAAATGTACGTTTAATCCAGTATAAACTAATGTATAGAATGTATTATACAAGAGACAAAATTCACAAATTCTACAGCACAACGGCAGAGTCATGTCTTAAGTGTAAAACTAACAATGACTCAATAATTCATGCCTTCTGGGAATGTTACAAAGACAAAAAGTTATGTGCGGCGTTAGAAAGCCGTCTGTCAGAAGTTTAACAATGGAAGTTTACTTTTAATCCGTCTATCTGCATATTTCAAGACATGGCATATAGGGGTGTGGTGAGATACCCAATGGGTTGGACAATATTATTTTTGTCACTTATATTGAAGAAGCTATTACTTAAATACTGTAAGTCAAATCATACCCCAACGTTAAGAGCATGGAAAATTCAAATGCTTTATTATTGAAATATAACTGGCTACAGACAGAAACTGTCACACCCTGATCTGTTTCACCTGTCTTGTGCTTGTCTCCACCCCCCATCAGGTGTCTCGCATTTTCCCCATTATCCCCTGTGTATTTATCCCGTCGTTTTCTGTTTGTCTGTTGCCAGTTCGTCTTGTCTTGCCATGTCTTACCAGCGTGTTTTACTGTCTCTCTAGTTTCTGTTTTCTAGTCCTCCCGGTTCTGACCATTCTGCCTGCCCTGATCCTGAGCCTGCCTGCCGTTATCTCCCTGATTGACGCTGCCCTGAATAACTGACCATTCTGCCTGCCCTGACCCTGAGCCTGCCGTTCTGTCCCTTATTCACACTGCCTTGGACTACAGACCTCTGCCTGCCCTTGACCTGCCGATTGCCTTCCTGTCTTGTAATAAACATCTGAGATTCGAACTGTCTGCCTCCTGTGTCTGCATCTGGGTCATATCCTGAATCGTGATAGTACGAACTGGCCATGACTGACCCAGCAGACTCGGACCAGCTCCGCAACGCTGTCTCCTCCCAAGGAGCCGCCATTGGTTACTTCAAAACCTTAAGGAAGGACTCCAGACCTTGGCGGGACGCCATGACCACGCTTTCACTGCATTGCTGGAGCAATTCTGCGGATTATCTACCAGGCAGCAGGCCACAACAGTAAGCCCCCAGACTCTCCGTAACCCCGCTACCAGCGGCGCTTCTCCCCAGCCTACCCCAGCCTACACAGCTTCCCGAGAACCCAGCTTATCTCCTCCGGAGCGCTACGCTGGAGATCCAGGAACCTGCCGGGCGTTTTTCTCCCAATGCTCCCTCATCTTCGAGCTGCAGCCCTCTTCTTTTACCTCGGACCGCTCGAAGATAGCGTACCTTATAACGCTGATGTCCAGGAGGGCTCTCGCCTGGGCTACGGCGGTGTCGGAGCAACAATCCACCGTGTGCTTCAGTCTGGAGGAGTTCATGGCGGAGGTGAAAAAGGTGTTAGATTCTCCGTTGTCCGGGAGAGAGGCTGCTCGGAAGCTACTCCTACTACATCAAGACTTCCATAGTGTGGCAGACTATGCGGTCGATTTCCGCACGTTGGCCGCCGATAGTGCCTGGAACCCGGAATCCCTGTTCGACATGTTCCTTCATGGATTATCGGAGGTGGTTAAAGACGAGCTCGCAGCCCGGGAGCTGCCCATAGATCTCGACTCTCTCATCGCCTTGACCATACGGATCAATGAGCGGCTACGGGAACGTAGGAGGGAGAGGAGGTCTGTTCCCAGTCACACTCGCTCATCCAAGGATCCCACCTCGCCTCCGAGGAATCCCGGAAGTACCCGGCGTCTACATTACCGAGAGAATCCGAGGTTTCCCCCGGGAATCACCTAGGTCTGCTGACTCGCCTCCTCCGGTGCCTATGCAACTTGGCAGAGCTAGATTGTCTCCTGCCCAACGTTTACGCAGACTGAACACCAAGATCTGTCTGTATTGTGGGACTACAGGCCATTACATTTCTACCTGTCCATTAAAAGACCAGGCTCATCAGTAGGTACGAGTACGCTGGTGGGCCATACGGAGAATGCCCAATCTCCCATTACTCGTACCCCTCTCCATGCCATGCTGCTGTGGGGTGACCGGTCTAAATATCTCTGGGTACTCATTGACTCTGGGGCCGACAAGAGTTTTATGGACACTACCCTGGTGTCAGAGCTGGGAATCCCCACTCCACCCCTCTCCATTCCCAAGGATGTCAGAGCGCTCTATTGGTAAAGTCACCCATAATACGGTTCCTATCAACCTGCGAGTGTCAGGTAACCACAGTGAGTCTATGCAATTTCTGCTCATCGAGTCTCCTCAGGTACCCATGGTTTTCATGGCTCCAGAGGAACAATCCCCTTATCGACTGGACTGGAGGTTCTTTCAAGGGTTGGAGCCCATTCTGCCATGCTCATTGCCTGAAGTCGGCGCAGCCTGCCCCGGGACGTCTTCCTGCAGGCTTGGGAGAAGACTCAAACCTCTCCACCGTTCCCGTGGAGTACCAGGACCTCCGGGAGGTTTTCATCAAGGCCCGTGCCACATCGCTTCCTCCGCATCGGCCTTACGACCGCGCTATCGACCTTCTCCTGGGCACTACACCACCTCGGGGGCGGCTTTATTCCCTGTCGGGTCCGGAAACCAAGGCGATGGAAAGGTACATTGAGGACTCCCTGGCTGCAGGGTGTATCCGTCCTTCTGCCTCCCCCGCCAGCGCAGGGCTATTCTTTGTGGAAAAGAAAGAAAAAACCCTGCGCCCGTGAATCGACTACCGGCACCTGAATGACATCAAGGTTAAAAAAACGTTACCCGCTACCACTCCTCGCCTTGGCTTTCGAGCCTCTCCCGGGGGCTACAATCTTCTCTAAGTTGGACCTTCGAAACGCATACCATCTGGTGCAGATACGGGAAGGAGACGAGTGGAAGACAGCCTTTAACACGGCTAGCAGGCACTATGAGTACCTGGTGATGCCATTCGGACTGACCAACTCCCCTGCAGTGTTCCAGGCTCTGGTTAACAATGTTCTCCATTATGTTGGTAACATCCTTGTTTTTCCCGCTCAGCTCAAGAACATGTCCTCCACGTCCGACAAGTCCTGGAAAACCAGCTTTTTGTTAAAGCTGAGAAATGCGAATTCCATCGCTCCACCATCTCCTTCCTAGGATACATCATCGCTGCAGGTAACATGCAGATGGATCCTGGCAAGGTGAGCGTGGTGGTGAATTGGCCTCAACCCACATCCAGAGTGCAGCTGCAACGCTTCCTGGGGTTTGCTAATTTCTACCGCCGTTTCATCCGGGGTTACAGCACCCTGGCTTCCCCCCTCTCTGCACTCACCTCTCCCAAGGTTCCGTTCATGTGGTCCCCAGTTGCTGACCGGGCGTTTCTGGATCTGAAGCACGACACAGCCCCCATCCTAATCCATCCGGACCCGTCCTGTCAGTTCGTGGTGGAGGTTGACGCCTCGGACATCGGAGTGGGGGCCGTCCTGTCCCAGCGTTCTGTCCAGGACCAAAAGCTGCATCCCTGCTCTTTCTGCTGAGAGGAACTATGACGTGGGAAATCGAGAACTACTCGCGGTGAAGATGGTGGTTCAACATTACCATCTCCTACCGCCCGGGGTCCAAGAATGTGAAGCCGGTTGCGCTCTCATGTCTCTATAGTCCCGCTGCTACACCGTCGGACCCCGAGGCCATCCTCCCTACCTCTTGTCTAGCGGCTGCCCTCATCTGGGGTATAGAGAACCAGGTCCGTGAAGCGCAGCGCTCCCAGCCGGACCCGAATGTTTGTCCCAGACTCTGTCCTTTCCCCGGTCCTGGAATGGGCTCATTCCTCCAGACATGCCTGCTATCCTGGCTCCCGTTGGACCCTGGCCGTTGTATGACAACGTTTCTGGTGGCCCACCATGGTTCCTGACATCTCCACGTTCGTCGACGCCTGCACTGTGCATGCTCAGAATAAGACTCCGTGGCAAGCTCTGGCTGGCCTTCTTCAACCACTCCCTGTTCCTCAACGCCCCTGGTCCCACATATCCCTGGGCTTCGTCACAGGTCTCCCTCCATCAGATGGCAACACCACTATCCTTACAGTGGTGGACAGGTTTTCCAAAGCAGCCCATTTCATTCTCCTTCCCAAGTTACCCTCAGCCAATGAGAAGGCCCAGCTCATGGTGCAGAACGTCTTCTGGATCCATGTACTTCCGGTGGACATGGTCTCCGATCGTGGTCCTCAGTTCTCATTCCGGTTCTGGAAGGCGTTCTGCACCCTCATTGGGTCGCGGCCAGCTTGTCCTCCGGATTTCACCCCCAGTCTAATGGCCAGTCAGAGCGAGTCAACCAGGACCTGGAGACGGCTCTTTGTTGCCTCGTCTCCGCCAACCCCACCACCTGGAGCCAGCAACTCGTGTGAGTGGAATATGCCCGCAACACCCTTCCCTGCTCGGCCTCTGGTCTCTCACCTTTCGAGTGTTCCATGGGATATCAGCCCCCGCTCTTCCCTGAGCAAGAGGAAGATGTCAGCATACTCTCGGCCCAGATGTTCGTCCACCGCTGTCGCCGCACCTGGAAGAAAGCCCGGTCCGCTCTTCTCAAGACCACCTCCAGGTATCGGAGACAGGCGGACCACCACCGGACCCCTGCTCCCCGCTATCGTCTCGGTTAGAGGGTATGGCTGTCCACTCGGGATCTGCCCCTCCGGGTGGAGTCCCGTAAACTTTCCCCCCGTTTTATCGGCCCTTTCCCCATCTCCAAGATCATTAGCCCCTCTGCTGTTCGTCTTCTGTTTCCCCGCACCCTCAGTATACATCCCATTTTTCATGTGTCTAGGATTAAACCTCTGTCTCGCAGCCCTCCTGTCTCCTGACCCTGAGCCTGCCTGTCGTTCTGTCCCTTATTCACGCTGCCTTGGACTACGGACCTCTGACTGCCCTTGACCTGCCGATTGCCTTCCTGTCTTGTAATAAAAATCTGATATTCTAACTGTCTGCCTCCTGTGTCTGCATCTGGGTCTTATCCTGAGTCCCAAGGAGCCGCTGAGTCATGTTAGAAACAATATAAAACATATTTATATTCATATCGGGCAAAGTCTTACAAGCATTTGAAACAACATTATGTGTGGATACATTGGGAACATGTGGGTCTGAGCAAGTGTGATGTCATTAATATTTGTTGAAATGGATGTACAGTACCAGTCAAAAGTTGACACACCTACTCAGAGCGTTTTCCTTTATTTTTACAATTTTTTACATTGTAGAATAATAGTGAAGACATCATAACACATATGGAATCATGTAATAACCAAAAAAAGTGTTAAACAAATATTTGAGATTCTTCAAATAGCCAGCCTTTGCCTTGATGACAGCTTTGCACACTCTTGGCATTATTTCAACCAGCTTCATCTGGAATGCTTTTCCAACAGTCTTGAAGGAGTTTCCACATATGCTGAGCACTTGTTGGCTGCTTTTCCTTCATTCTGCCGTCAGACACATCCCAAACCATCTCAATTGGGTTGAGGTCGGAGGATTGTGGAGGCCAGGTCATCTGATGCAGCACTCCATCACTCTCCTTCTTGGTAAAATAGCCCTTACACACCTGGAGGTGTGTTGGGTCATTGTCCTGTTGAAAAACAAATGATAGTCCCACTAAGCCCAAACCAGATGGGATGGCGTATTGCTGCGGAATGCTGTGGTAGCCATGCTGGTTAAGTGTGCCTTGAATTCTAAATAAATCACTGACAGTGTCACCAGCAAAGCAGCCCCACACCATAACACCTCCTCCTCCATGCTTTACGGTGGGAAACACACATGCGGAGATCATCCGTTCACCCACACCGCGTCTCACAAAAACATGGCGGTTGTAACCAAAAATCTCCAAACCAAAAGGACATATTTCCACCGGTCTAATGTCCATTGCTCGTGTTTCTTGGCCCAAGCAAGTCTCTTCTTCTTATTGGTGTCCTTTAGTAGTGGTTTCTTTGCAGTAATTCAACCATGAAGGCCTGATTCACACAGTCCCCTCTGAACAGTTGATGTTGAAATCTGTCTGTTACTTGAACTCTGTGAAGCATTTGGGCTGCAATTTCTGAGGCTGTTAACTCTAATGAACTTATTCTCTGCAGCAGAGGTTCATATCAAGGGACCTAACGTGTGCCAGGAAAACATTTGCCACTCCATTACACCACCCCCACCAGCCTGTACCGTTGACACCAGGCAGGATGGGGCCATGGACTCATTCTGCCTATGCCAAATCTTGACTCTGCCATCAGCATGACGCAACAGGAACCGGGATTCGTCGGACCAGGCAATGGTTTTCCGCGCCTGGCACTGACAGTCATACCACGCTCAAAGTTGCTTAGGTCACTCGTTTTGCACATTCTAACGTTCAATCGAACAAAAACTGAATGCCTCGATGCCTGTCTGCCTGCTTTATATCGCAAGCCACGGTACACGTCATTCAATGTCTGTAGAAGTAAACTTTTTTTGTGAAACTGGCCACTGAGTTTATGTGGCAGTGGCATCATCTGTTTTACAAGCTCTGTTATTTGGTCACTATGTGCAGGTTCCACACAATTCAATAGAACACTAGAGTATTAGAGTATTAGACTGTATCGCTATGGCAGGCTCAGGCAGTACCAGCAGAAGGGTGTGTTTGTGTTCAGTGTTTATGTGTTCTACTCACGTCTAGAGACTCCAGGCAGTACCAGCAGAAGGCGTGCTTACAGTTCTTGCACATCATCTGAGCACAGCCCTCATCCCTCTCGATGTACACCTTACACTTGGGACAGCGCTTGATGGGCGCGTCGTCATCATCGCTCTTGTAGAAGGAACTGAAAGACAATGAACGTCAGGGGATAGGGCATAGATAGACCAGTACATACTGCACTGTCAGGGATAATAAGAGTGAATCTAACAGCTAGACATCACTCCGTCATTGACTCTATATTGGGCTGTGTTGTGTTTCTTCCCTACTGAACCCTACCCGGGTCCCTACTGAACCCTACCCTGGTCCCTATCGAACCCTACCCTGGTCCCTATCGAACCCTACCCTGGTCCCTACCGAACCCTACCCTGATCCCTACCGAACCCTACCCAGGTCCCTACTGAACTCTACCCTGGTCCCTATCGAACTCTACCCTGGTCCCTATCGAACCCTACCCTGATCCCTACTGAACCCTACCCTGGTCCCTACTGAACCCTACCCTGGTCCCTACTGAACTCTACCCTGGTCCCTATCGAACTCTACCCTGGTCCCTATCGAACCCTACCCTGAACCCTACTGAACCCTACCCTGGTCCCTACTGAACCCTACCCTGGTCCCTATCGAACCCTACCCTGGTCCCTACTGAACTCTACTCTGGTCCCTACTGAACTCTACTCTGGTCCCTAGTGAACCCTAACCTGGTCCCTACTGATCCCTACCCTGGTCCCTAGTGAACCCTACCCTGGTCCCTACTGAACCCTACCCTGGTCCCTACTGAACCCTACCCTGGTCCCTATCCTGGTCCCTGCTGAACCCTAACCTGGTCCCTGCTGAACCCTACTCTGGTCCCTCCTGAACCCTACTCTGGTCCCTCCCGAACCCTACCCTGGTCCCTACTGAACCCTACCCTGGTCCCTACTGAACCCTACCCTGGTCCCTGCTGAACCCTACCCTGGTCCCTGCTGAACCCTACCCTGGTGTGTAGTCCTGAGTGTTATTGTGACAGAGTACCTTTTTTTTTGGGGGGGGGGGGGGTATATCAGCTTTAATATTGCAGATAGATTGTGGCTTCCAATCCCCCATATATATTTTCCCCATCCTTTAGCTACCCTCAACCACTACCATCTATGGCTGAAGACCATCCATATTTTCCCACTGTGCTGTGATGTTTCACAAAAGTTCTAAACCTTTCTATTCTCATAGTTTCTACAGATTGTAAATTAAGAAACATTTTAGCTAAGAGTATTATTATACTATTGTGAGACAGAGTTTGTGTATCAGTATGATGATAGTGTAGCCTACAGTAGGAGTGTTGTGTTATCCAGTGTTGAAGCCGACCTGGTAGGAAGGTGTGATAGTGTACAGTAGGTTAGTAGTAGTAGGTGTGTTGTAGTAGTAGTGTTGTAGGTATGTTTGTAGTGGTGGTAGTAGTAGTAGGTGTGTTGTAGGTATGTTTGTAGTGGTGGTAGTAGTAGTAGTAATGTAGTAGGTGTGTTGTAGTAGTAGTGTTGTAGGTATGTTTGTAGTGGTGGTAGTAGTAGTAGTAATGTAGTAGGTGTGTTGTAGGTATGTTTGTAGTGGTGGTAGTAGTAGTAGTAGTAGTAGTAATGTAGTAGCCTACCTGGTCTCCCCGGGTAGGAAGGTGATGATGGGCATGTTGTCCTGGCAGGCCTGTCCTTTATGCCAGCTGGCCCGGCATACCGAGCAGAACTCCAGCCTGCACACGGAGCACTGGACCAGCTGTGGCAGCGCCACTTCCCCCTCTTTCAGTTGGCACACTGCCTGGCATGACGAGGACGGGCACCAGGTCCGACACGGGTCCAGCAATACCTCTGTAGAACAAACACAGGGACAGGGTCGTATTCATTACAGCACATTGTAACAAAACGTTTTGCAGTGGAAAACTAAAATATGTATTTCTTATTGGATGAGTTCAGGTAGTCCCTCCCTGTTTCAGTCCATTTTCCACCATTTTCCTCCCATCACACAGGGACAGAGCTGCCTGATACCATAGAAATAGACTTATTGGTACAGTCAAATCGGCCGCCGGTCCACCCATCACAGGAACGTTGACTTAAAATGGGGAATCACGTACTAGTCATTGTATTTCTATGGCTGGGACCTCATACCTCCACTGGGGAACATGTGGGAACGGCACACCCAACAGAAGATCAAGCAGAAGAAGAATGGCGCCGGAGGGGATGGCTGCCGTTTTACGGGCTCATAACCAATTGTGCTATTTTGTGTGTTTTTTCACATTGTTTGTAACTAATTTTGTACCTAATGTTGCTGCTACCGTCTCTTATGACCGAAAATAGCTTCTGGATATCAGAACAGCGATTACTCACCTCAAACTGGACTAATACTTTTTCTTTAATGAGTCTGACGCGAAGGATATAATGTTGCTCCCAGACAAGGCCCAAATCCCCGTCATTCACATGAAGAAAATAAGGAAATTCAGGGGAAGGAGATCAGGGTGCCTTGGGAGAATTTGTTGGCGAGTGGGTAACCTGCCTCTACCATCCGTTCTATTGGCCAACGTGCAATCACTGGAGAATAAACTGGATGAGCTCCGTTCGAGACTATCCTATTAACGGGACATTCAAAACTGTAATATCTTATGTGTCACCGAGTCGTGGCTGAACGACTACACGGATAATATACAGTTGGCTGGGTTTTCTGTGCATCGGCAGGACAGAACAGCCAAGTCCGGTAAGACGAGGGGTGGGGGTGTGTGTCTATTTGTCAATAACAGCTGGTGCGCAATGTCTAATATTAAGGTAGTCTCGAGGTATTGCTCGCCTGAGGTAGAGTACCTCATGATAAGCTGTAGACCACACTATCTACCAAGAGAGTTTTCATCTATATTTTTCGTAGCCGTCTATTTACCACCACAAACCGACGCTGGCACTAAGACCACACTCAACAAGCTTTATAAGGCCATAAGCAAACAAGAAAATGCTCATCCAGAAACGGTGCTCCTAGTGGCTGGGGACTTTAATGCAGGCAAACTTAAATCTGTTTTACCTCATTTCTACCAGCATGACATGTGCAACCAGAGGAAAACAAAAACTCTAGACCACCTTTACTCCACACACAGAGACACATACAAAGCTCTCCCTCGCCCTCTATTTGGCAAATCTGACTATAATTATATCCTCCTGATTCCTGCTTACAAGCAAAAACTAAAGCAGGAAGTACCAGTGGCTCGCTCAATACGGAAGTGGTCAGATGACGCGGATGCTACGCTACAGGACTGTTTTACTAGCACAGAATATGTTCTGGGATTCATCCAATGGCATTGAGGAGTGTACCACCTCAGTCACCGGCTTCATCAATAAGTGCATCGACGACGTCATCCCCACAGTGACCGTACGTACATATCCTAACCAGAAGCCATGGATTACAGGCAACATCTGCATCGAGCTAAAGGCTAGAGCTGCCGCTTTCAAGGAGCGGGACACTAATCTGGACGCTTATAAGAAATCCAGCTATACCCTCAGACGAACCATCAAACAGGCAAAGCGTCAATACAGGACTAAGATTGAATCCTGACGCTAGTCGGATGTGGCAGGGCTTGCAAACTATTACGGACTACAAAGGGAAACCCAGTCAGGAGATGCCCAGTGACGCGAGCCTACCAGACGGGCTAAATGCCTTTCATGCTCGCGTCGAGGCAAACAACAATGAAGCATGCATGACAGCACCAGCTGTTCCGGACGACTGTGTGATCATGCTCTCCGTAGCCGATGTGAGCAAGACCTTTAAACAGGTCAACATTCACAAGGCCAGGCGGATTACCAGGATGTGTACTCCGAGCATGCGCGGACCAACTGGCAAGTGTCTTCACTGACATTTTCAACCTCTCCCTGACCGAGTGTGTAATACCTACATGTTTCAAGCAGACCACCATAGTCCCTGTGCCCAAGAAAGCGACGGTAACCTGCCTAAATGACTACCGCCCCGTAGCACTCATGTCGGTAGCCATGAAGTGCTTTGAAAGGCTGGTCATGGCTCACATCAACACCATCATCCAGGAAACACTAGACCCACTTCAATTCGCATACCGCCCAAACAGATCCACAGATGACGCAATCACAATCGCACTCCACACTGCCCTTTCCCACCTGGACAAAAGGAACACCTACAGTGGGGAGAACAAGTATTTGATACACTGCCGATTTTGCAGGTTTTCCTACTTACAAAGCATGTAGAGGTCTGTAATTTTCATCATAGGTACACTTCAACTGTGAGAGACGGAATCATACGTTTCCTGTAGTTCTTGACCAGGTTTGCACACACTGCAGCAGGGATTTTGGCCCACTCCTCCATACAGACCTTCTCCAGATCCTTCAGGTTTCGGGGCTGTCGCTAGGCAATACGGACTTTCAGCTCCCTCCAAAGATTTTCTATTGGGTTCAGGTCTGGAGAAAGGCTAGGCCACTCCAGGACCTTGAGATGCTTCTTATGGAGCCACTCCTTAGTTGCCCTGGCTGTGTGTTTCGGGTCGTGGTCATGCTGGAAGACCCAGCCACGACCCATCTTAAATGCTCTTACTGAGGGAAGGGGGTTGTTGGCCAAGATCTCGCGATACATGGCCCCATCCATCCTCCCCTCAATACGGTGCAGTCGTCCTGTCCCCTTTGCAGAAAAGCATCCCCAAAGAATGATGTTTCCACCTCCATGCTTCACGGTTGGGATGGTGTTCTTGGGGTTGTACTCATCCTTCTTCTTCCTCCAAACACGGCGAGTGGAGTTTAGACCAAAAAGCTCTATTTTTGTCTCATCAGACCACATGACCTTCTCCCATTCCTCCTCTGGATCATCCAGATGGTCATTGGCAAACTTCAGACGGGCCTGGACATGTGCTGGCTTGAGCAGGGGGACCTTGCGTGCGCTGCAGGATTTTAATCCATGACGGCGTAGTGTGTTACTAATGGTTTTCTTTGAGACTGTGGTCCCAGCTCTCTTCAGGTCATTGACCAGGTCCTGCCGTGTAGTTCTGGGCTGTTCCCTCACCTTCCTCATGATCATTGATGCCCCACGAGGTGAGATCTTGCATGGAGCCCCAGACCGAGGGCCGTCATCTTGAACTTCTTCAATTTTCTAATAATTGCGCCAACAGTTGTTGCCTTCTCACCAAGCTGCTTGCCTATTGTCCTGTAGCCCATCCCAGCCTTGTGCAGGTCTACAATTTTATCCCTGATGTCCTTACACAGCTCTCTGGTCTTGGCCATTGTGGAGAGGTTGGAGTCTGTTTGATTGAGTGTGTGGACAGGTGTCTTTTATACAGGTACCGAGTTAAAACAGGTGCAGTTAATACAGGTAATGAGTGGAGAACAGGAGGGCTTCTTAAAGAAAAACTAACAGGTCTGTGAGAGCCGGAATTCTTACTGGTTGGTAGGTGATCAAATACTTATGTCATGCAATAAAATGCAAATTAATTACTTAAAAATCATACAATGTGATTTTCTGGATTTTTGTTTTAGATTCAGTCTCTCATAGTTGAAGTGTACCTATGATAAAAATGACAGACCTCTACATGCTTTGTAAGTAGGAAAACCTGCAAAATCGGCAGTGTATCAAATACTTGTTCTCCCCACTGTATGTGAGAATGCTGTTCATTAACTACAGCTCAGCGTTCAACACCATAGTGCCCACAAAGCTCATCACTAAGCTAAGGACCCTGGGACTAAACACCTCCCTCTGCAACTGGATCCTGGACTTCCTCACGGGTCGCCCACAGGTGGTAAGGGAAGGCAAAAATACACCTGCCACGCTGATCCTCAACACGGGGGCCCCTCAGGGGTGTGTGCTTAGTCCCATCCTGTACCCCCTGTTCACCCATGACTGCGTGGCCAAGCACGACTCCAACACCATCATTAAGTTTGCTGACGACACAACGGTGGTTGGCCTGATCACCGACAAAGATGAGACAGCCTATAGGGAGGAGGTCAGAGACCTGGCAGTGTGGTGCCAGGACAACAACCTCACCCTCAACGTGAGCAAGACAAAGGAGATGATCGAGGACTACAGGAAAAGGAGGGCCGAACACGCCCCCATTTACATCGACGGGGCTGTAGTGGAGTGGGTCGAGAGTTTCAAGATCCTTGGTGTCCACGTCACCAACAAACTATCATGGTCCAAACACACCAAGAAAGTAAAGAAGAGGTCACAACAACGCCTTTTCCCGCTCAGGAGACTGAAAAGATTTGGCATGGGTCCCCAGATCCTCAAAAAGTTATACAGCTGCACCATCGAGAGCATCCTGACCGGTTGCATCACAGCCTGGTATGGCAACTGCTCGGCATCCGACCGTAAGGTGCTACAGAGGGTAGTGCGTACGGCCCAGTACATCACAGGGGCCAAGCTGCCTGCCATCCAGGACCTATATACCAGGCGGTGTCAGAGGAAGGCCCAAAAAATTGTCAAAGACTCCAGTCACCCAAGTCATAGACTGTTGTCTCTGCTACCGCACGGCAAGCGGTACCGGAGCTTCTACCCCCAAGCCATAAGACTCCTGAACAATTAATCAAATGGCTACCTGGACTATTTGCATTACACTGCTGCTACTCACTGTTTATTATCTATGCATAGTCAGTTTACCCCTACCAACATGTACAAATTACCTCGACTAACCTGTACCCCCGCACATTGACTCGGTACCAGTACCCCTTGTATATAGCCTCATTATTGTTATTTTATTGTGTTACTTTTTTTTCATTTTTTTTTTTAAACTTTAGTTGATTTAGTAAATATTTTCTTAACTCTATTTTCTTAAAACTGCATTGTTGGTTAAGGGCTTGTAAGTAAGCATTTCAAGGTAAGGTCTATACCTGTTGTATTCGGCGCATGTGACAAATAAAATGTGATTTGATTTGATTTAGAACAAGACTACTAGCACAACTTTTGAAGCCATTTTCACTTCTCCATCTTTGGCATCTCAATAAAAGCTATTCTGAGATACAGTATGATTCTGTGTCCTGGCTTGATCTCCCTCTCATCACGATTATGCTAATCTTCTTGAACTATTCGGTGGTCAGGAGTCAAAATAAAAGCCTCACTCATCCAGTACAGGACATATAACAACAACTGCTGTGTGTGTGTGTGTGTGTGTGTATCGACTAAAATTACAAAGTTCTCATTATCCATGAGCCAGATGTCTTGGGATTGTTTTTCTGAAGAGGTTGCCAATTAAATCCTACACAAATCCAATGAAACTGAATTTGATTAGTTAAGCTGGAGAGAAAACGCTCCCAGCCTTCCACTCTGTCTCTTCTTCTCTTGGAGAGCCTAATGTCATTTGAACAGAGGTTAAGATAGGTCTCAAAGTAGAGGAGAAAGAAGACACATTACTGCATAAACAGTCCAGTGTCTCCCTTCTATCTACTCCTACAGCCTGAATGGTCAGTGTCAGGGTTAAGGTTCAAGGGTTACTGGGTTAGTGATCAGGGCTGTGACCCGTCCGGTGTCCACTCTGTCTCTTCTCTCTGAGAGTCTTATATAATGTTTTGAGAGGTTAAGATAGGTTTACAGTGGAGGAAAGAGGGAGTCACATTGATGACTCGCCCTCTCCACTACCATAGCTTGTGACCCAGCGACAGTGTCAGGGGTTGGAGGTCAAGGAAGTTGCCTGTACGCACCTCTCTCAAACTGCAGCCTCCTATACCTCTGCATGCTCCCTGCTGCCACCATGCATTCAATCTGCAAGAGAGAGACATACGTAGAGACATACACAGATATTGGTTAAGTCTCTCATCACCCTGCTTGTTGCACTCCTGATCTGTTGAAGACACATCCAGGTTGAATGGGAATAGAGTCAAATAGCTACAGTACTTGGAGATCTCAGTGGCAGCATCTCAAATGGCACCCTATTCCCTACTTATAGGCCCTGGTCAAAAGTAGTGCACTACATAGGGAATAGGGTGCCATTTGGAACAGGCCAGTGAGTTCAATAGGAAGCCTGGTAGGACTACTTTACTTTACCTCGTTCTCTAGCAGGTGACCTTGTTTTGGGCAGGCAGAGTCTGGGCAGCTAATAGCGGTTTCGAGGCCCTCTTTGATCAGAAGTTCCACATACTGCTTCAGGCACTGCAAGGGAGAAGCAAAGGATTATAAAATACAATGGATAGTGTGTGCGTCCCAAATTGCACCTTATCCCCAATATAGTGCACTACTTTTGACCAGAGCAAAGTAGTGCACTCTAAAGGGTGCACATTTCATTCCGATCTCCTCTGCATTTTTGTAGCCATTTGCTACAGCCTGTCAACTATGCCTCTGCCTATCCCTGTTCTCTCCTCTCTGCACAGGCTACACAAACGCACCACACCGCGTGGCTGCTGCCTCTCCAATTTGGTGGTCCCTGCACGCACCACCCACGTGGAGTTCCAGGTCGCAGGCAGCCTCTGGAACTGCCGTTCTGCTGCCAACAAAGCTGACTTCATCCCAGCCTATGCCAACCTCCAGTCCCTCGACTTCCTGGCGCTGACGGAAACATGGATCACCACTGAAAACACCGCTACTCCTACTGCTCTCTCCTCGTCTGACCATGTGTTCTCGCATACCCCGAGAGCATCTGGTCAGAGGGGTGGTGGTACAGGAATCCTCATCTCTCCCAAGTGGACATTCTCAATTTTTCCCCTAACCCATCTGTCTATCTCCTCATTTGAATTCCATGCTGTCACAGTCACTAGCCCATTTAAGCTTAATATCCTTGTCATCTATCGCCCTCCAGGTTCCCTTGGAGAGTTCATCAATGAGCTTGACGCCTTGATAAGTTCCTTCCCTGAGGATGGCTCACCCCTCACAGTTTTGGGGGATTTCAACCTCCCTATGTCCACATTTGACTCATTTCTCTCTGCCTCCTTCTTTCCACTCCTCTCCTCTTTTGACCTCACCCTCTCACCGTCCCCCCCTACTCACAAGGCAGGCAATACGCTTGACCTCATCTTCACTAGATGCTGCTCCTCTACTAATCTCACTGCAACTCCCCTCCAAGTCTCCGACCACTACTTTGTTTCCTTTTCTCTCTCACTCTCCTCCCACACTACTCACTCCGCCCCTACACAGATGGTAATGCGCCGCCGCAACCTTCGCTCTCTCTCTCCCACTACTCTCTCCTCTTCCATCCTATCATCTCTTCCCTCTGCTCAATCCTTCTCCCTCCAATCTCCTGATTCTGCCTCCTCAACCCTCCTCTCCTCCCTTTCTGCATCCTTTGACTCTCTGTGTCCCCTATCCTCACGGCCGGCTCGGTCCTCCCCTCCAGCTCCGTGGCTTGATGACTCATTGCGAGCTCACAGAACAGAGCTCCGGGCAGCGGAGCGGAAATGGAAGAAAACTAAATTCCCTGCCGACCTGGCATCTTTTCACTCCCTCCTCTCTACATTTTCTTCATCTGTTTCTGCTGCTAAGGCCACCTTCTACCACTCTAAATTCCAAGCATCTGCCTCTAACCCTAGGAAGCTCTTTGCCACATTTTCCTCCCTCCTGAATCCTCCCCCCCCCCTCCCCCCCTCCTCTCTCTCTGTGGATGACTTCGTCAACCACTTTGAAAAGAAGGTTGACGACATCCGATCCTTGTTTGTTAAGCCTAATGACACTGCTGGTCCTGCTCACACTGCCCTACCCTATGCTTTGACTTCTTTCTCCCCTCTCTCTCCAGATAAGATCCTGCGACTTGTGACTGCAGGCCGCCCAACAACCTGCCCGCTTGACCCCATCCCCTCCTCCCTTCTCCAGACCATCTCCGGTGACCTTCTCCCCTACCTCACCTCGCTGATCAACTCATCCTTGACCGCTGGCCATGTCCCTTCCGTCTTCAAGAGAGCGAGAGTTACTCCCCTTCTCAAAAAACCAACACTCGACCCCACTGATGTCAACAACTACAGACCAGTATCCCTTCTTTCTTTTCTTTCCAAAACTATTGAGCGTGCCGTCTTTAGCCAACTCTCTTGCTATCTCTCTCAGAATGACCTTCTTGATCCAAACCAATCAGGTTTCAGGACTGGTCATTCAACTGAGACTGCTCTTCTCTGTGTCACAGAGACTCTCCGCACTGCTAAAGCTAACTCTCTCTCCTCTGCTCTTGTCCTTCTAGATCTGTCTGCTGCCTTTGATACTGTGAACCATCAGATCCTCCTCTCCACCCTCTCCGAAATGGGCATCTCCGGCGCGGCTCACTCCTGGATTGCGTCCTACCTGACCGGTCGCTCCTACCAAGTGGCGTGGCGGGAAGCTGTCTCCGCACCACGTGCTCTCACCACTGGTGTCCCCCAGGGATCGGTTTTGGGCCCTCTCCTTTTCTCCCTATACACCAAGTCACTTGGCTCTGTCATATCCTCACATGGCCTTTCCTATCATTGCTACGCTGACGATACACAACTAATCTTCTCCTTTCCCCCTTCTGATCACCAGGTGGCGAATCGCATCTCTGCATGTCTGGCAGACATATCAGTATGGATGACGGATCACCACCTCAAGCTGAACCCTGGCAAGACGGAGCTGCTCTTCCTCCCCGGGAAGGACTGCCCGTTCCATGATCTCGCCATCACGGTAGACAACTCCGCTGTGTCCTCCTCCCAGAGTGCGAAGAGCCTAGGCGTGACCCTGGACAACACCCTGTCGTTCTCCGCCAACATCAAGGCGGTGACCCGCTCCTGCAGGTTCATGCTCTACAACATTCGGAGAGTGCGACCCTGCCTTACACAGGAAGCGGCGCAGGTCCTGGTCCAGGCACTTGTCATCTCCCGTCTGGACTACTGCAACTCGCTGTTGGCTGGGCTCCCTGCCTGTGCCATTAAACCCCTACAACTCATCCAGAATGCCGCAGCCCGTCTGGTGTTCAACCTTCCCAAGTTCTCTCACGTCACCCCCCTCCTCCGCACACTCCACTGGCTTCCAATTGAAGCTCGCATCCGCTACAAGACCATGGTGCTTGCCTTTGGAGCAGTGAGGGGAACGGCACCCCTGTACCTTCAGGCTCTGATCAGTCCCTACACCCAAACGAGGACATTGCGTTCATCCACCTCTGGCCTGCTGGCTCCCCTTCCTCTGCGGAAGCACAGCTCCCCCTCAGCCCAGTCAAAACTGTTCGCTGCTCTGGCACCCCAATGGTGGAACAAGCTCCCTCACGACGCCAGGACAGCGGAGTCACTCACCACCTTCCGGAGACATTTGAAACCCCACCTCTTTAAGGAATACCTGGGATAGGCTAAAGTATTCCTTCTAACCCCCCCCCCCCCCCCCCAAATTGTAAAGTGGTTATCCCACTGGCTATAGGGTGAACGCACCAATTTGTGAGTCGCTCTGGCTAAGAGCGTCTGCTAAATGACGTTAATGTGCCCTTGAGCAAGGCACTTAACCCTAATTGCTCCTGTAAGTCGCTCTGGTTAAGAGCGTCTGCTAAATGACTAAAATGTAAATGTAAATGTAAAGGGAATAGGGTACCATTTGGGATGCAAACAGTATTATCATCAAGTATGCTATAGCTAGGGGAAACACCTTCTCTACTGTTATGTCACAGAGAGTACAGAACAGCACAGCACAGAACAGGACAGGACAGGACAGCACAGCACAGAACAGCACAGGACAGGACAGGACAGGACAGGACAGGACAGGACAGGACAGGACAGGACAGGACAGGACAGGACAGCACAGGACAGGACAGGACAGGACAGCACAGAACAGAACAGTCCAGGACAGGACAGCACAGGACAGGACAGAACAGCACAGTACAGAACAGCACAGGACAGAACAGCACAGAACAGAACAGCACAGGACAGCACAGTACAGAACAGAACAGGACAGGACAGGACAGGACAGGACAGGACAGGACAGGACAGGACAGGACAGGACAGGACAGGACAGCACAGGACAGGACAGGACAGCACAGAACAGAACAGTCCAGGACAGGACAGCACAGGACAGAACAGCACAGTACAGAACAGCACAGGACAGCACAGGACTGAACAGCACAGTACAGGACAGAACAGCACAGTACATGACAGAACAGAACAGAACAGGACTTAGCCCAGTTCTCTAGTTTAGCTTTCAGCCTACATGATGACACAGGCAGGCAGACGTTACATAATGTTGACGTCCACTCTTAACTAGTCACACTCTCACTTAGGAGGAACAAGAACAGGGCAGTTACATCATCACAGTCCAAGCTGCTCCTCCGCATCAGAATAGGTCTGTGTTCCAAATGGCACCCTATTCATTTTATAGTGCACTACTTTTGACCAGAGCCCTATAGTACAGTATGTTCAGCACTGCTGAGTGCTGTCCTGTTCTCAATCACACTCTTCACTAAGTGCAGCTCTACTTAAGTAGGCACACTTCCTTTCAAGTGTAGGAGTACTAGGGGAAAGTGCACAGTCAGAGTACATGGCTATATCAGGATACATTAAGACTGGGTTGAGTTCATTAGGCACCAAACGAAAGAAAACAGACTGAAACGGGGAGGGACTACCTAGAAGTATCCAATAAAATAAAATAAACATTTTCACTTTCTGTCTTATTCATTAAGGCACACCGTAGCAAAACGTTTTGCAACAGAACACGAAAACGTGCATTTCCTACTGGACAAGTTCAGGTAGTCCCTCCCTGTTTCACTCTGTTTTCTGTTTGGTACTTAATTAACACAACCGTCTTAATAAAGCCATGTACTCTATCTGTTTAATAGCTTAAAAATGCTTAAAAATTCCTCTTCCTTCCCTGTTCTGTTCTAACCACTTTTATATATTAATGTGAATAGAAATGATCAATTCAATACTGCTACTGACTTAAGTAGATCTGTGCTTGGTGAAGAGTGGAGTAAATGTACAGACCAGATCTACAAAAAGAGCCAACAGAGACTGTACTTTCTAAAAAAGTTGGGTTCTTTTAATATAGACTGTACTATATTGACTCTGTTTTACAAATCCTTTATTGAAAGTATTTTAACTTTTTGTATTGTTTGTTGGTTTGGCAATGCCACTGTCAGTCAGAGAAACATGCTGAGAAGGATTATTACCACAGCAAGTAAGGTACTTGGAGTCAAACAGACAGGCCTGGATGAGATCTTTAAGGTCAGGGCCCTCCGTAAGGCTCACAAAATCATTTTAGACCCAAGTCACCCCCTGTACTTGGACTTTGAATTACTCCCCTCTGGGCGTAGGTATAGGGCACCCCTCAGCAGGAAAAATAGAACGAGACAATCATTTGTGCCAGGTGTGATATCCCTCTTAAATAGCTCGGGCAAATATTCTCATTGACCCCGTAAGGCCAGCAGGCTAGTCTTTGTTTTAAATGTTTTAAATGTTTTATTTCTTATTTCCTACTTTTATTGGTGCGTGACTGTTATTGAAAGTTGTATTGTCAATCTTGTTTTGTATTTAACGCCACTTTAAATGTGTACATGACACTGCAACAACATTTCCCCATGGGGACAATAAAGTAAGTAAGTAAGAGTGTGATTCCGTCTGTTTTCTTCCATTTTGTGCCTAATGAACATGACCCATTCAGGTGTGTTGGTTGTATCTACTGACCAGGCTGCAGAAGACACATTGGCACTGGCTGATGGTGGTCATCTGCTCGCAGGGGAACTCCCCAAGGCACAGCTTGCAGGACATCAGGGGGTCCAGGGCCAGGTCCCAGGTGGGACGGTACCGTGCCGACGGGCCCGTCGTCATAATGTCTGGTACAGGTGACCTGGAACACAGAGGGTCATAAGATCAGTAATACTGTAATAATTAATAATTCATTCATTGTAGAATACCAGTGAGCAAGTCAGCCTAGATTATTATGATTATTGTTATTATTATTATTATCTTTCTATTTGTCTTCATTGGAAATTAATACCATCAGATGACATCACTGGTTTGATGATTTTCAATTTGACCGTCCATCAACTTTTCATTGAATGAACAGTGTTTCTTCTAAGGTTCTTCACAACAAGTTCTTTATAACAACAGCTTGTCTAAAAATTCATTTAGGTTATTTTGTAATGAATATTCAAATCTGTCTAGCACTTTTGAAGGCGTTATGGAGTCATGAAAGCAACACTGTCATCCTTAGTTGCTGCTTTTGAGAGTGAACAGTTTTGCGGAGCCCATATAACTAAGAGCGTTCCCCCTCCCTCTCCCTCTCCCCCTCCACGTAAGAGCTTACAGCCTCTACAGAACACTACAGCTGTTCAGAACAGTACAGCACAGACCAGCCTCTACAGAACACTACAGCTGTTCATTACAGTACAGCACAGACCAGCCTCTACAGAACACTACAGCTGTTCATTACAGTACAGCACAGACCAGCCTCTATAGAACACTACAGCTGTTCAGAACAGTACAGCACAGACCAGCCTCTACAGAACACTACAGCTGTTCATTACAGTACAGCACAGACCAGCCTCTACAGAACACTACAGCTGTTCATTACAGTACAGCACAGACCAGCCTCTACAGAACACTACAGCTGTTCATTACAGTACAGTACAGACCAGCCTCTACAGAACACTACAGCTGTTCAGAACAGTACAGCACAGACCAGCCTCTACAGAACACTACAGCTGTTCATTACAGTACAGCACAGACCAGCCTCTACAGAACACTATAGCTGTTCATTACAGTACAGCACAGACCAGCCTCTACAGAACACTACAGCTGTTCATTACAGTACAGCACAGACCAGCCTCTACAGAACACTACAGCTGTTCAGAACAGTACAGCACAGACCAGCCTCTACAGAACACTACAGCTGTTCATTACAGTACAGCACAGACCAGCCTCTACAGAACACTACAGCTGTTCATTACAGTACAGCACAGACCAGCCTCTACAGAACACTACAGCTGTTCATTACAGTACAGCACAGACCAGCCTCTACAGAACACTACAGCTGTTCATTACAGTACAGCACAGACCAGCCTCTACAGAACACTACAGCTGTTCATTACAGTACAGCACAGACCAGCCTCTACTGAACACTACAGCTGTTCATTACAGTACAGCACAGACCAGCCTCTACAGAACACTACAGCTGTTCATTACAGTACAGCACAGACCAGCCTCTACAGAACACTATAGCTGTTCATTACAGTACAGCACAGTCCAGCCTCTACAGAACACTACAGCTGTTCATTACAGTACAGCACAGTCCAGCCTCTCTCCACTCCACACAGTTCCAGAGAGAGGGAGAGAGAGACTTCATTTCAGAGACATCATTTCAACCAAGAGTGAGTGAATGTGAGAAGCGTTATTCAAATATACCACACGTTCCTCTCACTTCACAGTAGAGGGAAGTTGTGAATTGACTGGCCAGGCACCATGACTGTGTTGAGCCCTGAAACGGCCAAGGTACTGTGGAACTGGAACCACAGGGGGTTATGAAAGCAGGGACAAGCTACCGTGGAACTGGAACCACAGGGGGTTATGAAAGCAGGGACAAGCTACAGTGGAACTGGAACCACAGGGGGTTATGAAAGCAGGGACAAGCTAACGTGAAACTGGAACCACAAGGGGTTATGAAAGCAGGGACAAGCTAACGTGGAACTGGAACCACAGGGGGTTATGAAAGCAGGGACAAGCTACCGTGGAACTGGAACCACAGGGGGTTATGAAAGCAGGGACAAGTTCAAGCCTCAACGGTCCAAAGTTCCTATTGACGAACAAAGATGGAAATGAGTGTAGCTTGCTTTCCACAGAGCCATGCGCCACTACTGTAACTAGACTACACAGCTAGTGAGTTCTCTTTTATACCCTAAGGTGATTCATGTGGATTGGTACTGGTAGTGTGGAGACAGGGTTGGAGACAGATGGAACTGAAGGACTTGGTGCACGGTCACTAGAGGTAATGTAGGAGGACCTCCTGGAGGAGTGTGTTTGTGTGTGGATGACCAAAATAACAACAGCCAGACCCCCCTCCCACCCCCACCACTCTAATATTAGGAACATGAGTGAGAGTATGTGACTGTGTATGAATGTCTGAAACTATAAAAAGGAACATGTTGATGACACATAGACACATGGCATATCACATCCTCCACAAAGTGTCATTACAACAACCTTTTCCTTCAAACACAGTACAGATGAGAAAATACGTGTTATATGGATATCACTCCAGACAACATGTCTCATAGTGCCTTCGTACCAAATGGAACCCTATTCCCTATACAGTACACTATTTTTGTCCAGGGCCCACAGGGCTCTGGTCAAAAATTTTGCACTTTGTAGGGAATAGGATGCCATTTGGGATGCAACCATAGTTAGGGCCCTGATTAAAAGTAGTGCACTATATAGGGAATAAGGTGCCATTTGGGACTCAGTCTTAGTGTTTCTACTATATAATACTCAGAGGGACATTACGATAAAAATTTGAAAATAAGTCAGATATGACTAAATGTATCCAGAAATAAGGTAGACATAATCCTAACTGATGTTATCACATTAATACACAGAAAGCGAGGGACGGTTCAGAGCGGGTGGGATGGAGAGAGTCTTTCATTTCGTAGCAAACCCATTATGACCATAGACTACCAGGTTGACTCCAACAGCAATAGAACAGGATATTAAACATATTATGTTCAGCCCTTCGCTAATTTCTAAATCATTTTATCAACATTGCCATAATCACATGAATGAATGCTGTGTGTATACAGATGAAGGCTGCCCTGCTTGGCCACAATGTTAGAATACATTATTACGTGACTCCTGTCTTCCAGTAAAGTCATTATTCACTTTGCAAAGGAAACAGATTTACCAACAGAACGAATGGGAACACATAACAGTAAGAATGAATGGGACACATGAAAATGTATGCACTCACATCTGTGGCATTGTGTTGTGTAACAAAACTGCACATTTTAGAGTTGCCTTTTATTGTCCCCAGCACAAGGTGCACCTGTGTAATGACCATGCTGTTTAATCAGCTTCTTCATATGCCACACCTGTCAGGTAGATGGATTATCTTGGCAAATAAGAAATGCTGACTAACAGGGATGTAAACAAATTTGTGCACAACATTTTAGAGAAATAAGCTTTTTGTGCGTATGGAACATTTCTGAGATCTTTTATTTCAGCTCATGAAACATGGGATCAACACTTTACATGTTGTGTTTATATTTTTGTTCAGTATAATAAACACAAGACACCAGCAACATGGATAAAAGGGTGTGGTGGCAGTAGCACGAACAGCGGCATCTATTGGGCAAAACGTGGTACTTTCACACTCATTTATGGTAAATAATGCAAGCGACTTCAATGGCAAATTTCTCTGAACAGGGGGAAAAAAAACATCCCCAGATTCACAGGGTATACATTACAAAGGATGAAGAAGCAATACTCCATGCAGCAGCTCCATACTACTTGTCAGATATAGAGAACTGATACTGTAATCAATTAGGTTAATTTCTCAGAGATCAAATTATATTTCAACAAAATAATGTTTCTAACTACAGAAACGATTTCAGAACAATCTGAGAAGGTGAGTGTTGAAATCCTCTTTCTTGTTCTTTTTGAGGTGGAATGACAGCCCTATCTCTTTTTTTCTCTCCCTCTGCCTCTCTCTCTCTGTCTCTTTATCCTGTGACAGATAGAGAACAGTGAGGTGGGTACTACCTCTCTGACTGACTTTTCAGAACAGTACAGTACAGACCAGCCTCTACAGAACACTACAGCTGTTCATTACAGTACAGTACAGACCAGCCTCTACAGAACACTACAGCTGTTCATTACAGTACAGCACAGACCAGCCTCTACAGAACACTACAGCTGTTCATTACAGTACAGCACAGACCAGCCTCTACAGAACACTACAGCTGTTCATTACAGTACAGCACAGACCAGCCTCTACAGAACACTACAGCTGTTCATTACAGTACAGCACAGACCAGCCTCTATAGAACACTACAGCTGTTCATTACAGTACAGACCAGCCTCTATAGAACACTACAGCTGTTCATTACAGTACAGCACAGACCAGCCTCTACGGAACACTACAGCTGTTCATTACAGTACAGTACAGACCAGCCTCTACAGAACACTACAGCTGTTCAGAACAGTACAGCACAGACCAGCCTCTACAGAACACTACAGCTGTTCATTACAGTACAGCACAGACCAGCCTCTACAGAACACTACAGCTGTTCATTACAGTACAGACCAGCCTCTACAGAACACTACAGCTGTTCATTACAGTACAGCACAGACCAGCCTCTACAGAACACTACAGCTGTTCATTACAGTACAGCACAGACCAGCCTCTACAGAACACTACAGCTGTTCATTACAGTACAGCACAGACCAGCCTCTACAGAACACTACAGCTGTTCATTACAGTACAGCACAGACCAGCCTCTACAGAACACTACAGCTGTTCAGAACAGTACAGCACAGACCAGCCTCTACAGAACACTACAGCTGTTCATTACAGTACAGCACAGACCAGCCTCTACAGAACACTACAGCTGTTCATTACAGTACAGCAAATCAAATCAAATCAAATCAAATTTTATTGGTCACATGCGCCGAATACAACAGGTGCAGACATTACAGTGAAATGCTTACTTACAGCCCTTAACCAACAGTGCATTTATTTTAAACAAAAAAGTAAGAATAAAACAACAACAAAAAAGTGTTGAGAAAAAAAAGAGCAGAAGTAAAAAATAAAGTGACAGTAGGGAGGCTATATATACAATAGAATAAAGTGACAGTAGGGAGGCTATATATACAGGGGGGTACCGTTGCATAGTAAACGTGCGGGGGCACCGGCCAGTTGAGGCAGTTGAGGCAATATGTACATGTGGGTAGAGTTAAAGTGACTATGCATAAATACTTAACAGAGTAGCAGCAGCGTAAAAAGGATGGGGTGGGGGGGCAGTGCAAATAGTCCGGGTAGCCATGATTAGCTGTTCAGGAGTCTTATGGCTTGGGGGTAGAAGCTGTTGAGAAGTCTTTTGGACCTAGACTTGGCACTCCGGTACCGCTTGCCGTGCGGTAGCAGAGAGAACAGTCTATGACTAGGGTGACTGGAGTCTTTGACAATTTTGAGGGCCTTCCTCTGACACCGCCTGGTATAGAGGTCCTGGATGGCAGGGAGCTTTGCCCCAGTGATGTACTGGGCCGTACGCACTACCCTCTGTAGTGCCTTGCGGTCAGAGGCCAAGCAGTTGCCATACCAGGCGGTGATGCAACCAGTCAGGATGCTCTCGATGGTGCAGCTGTAGAATTTTTTGAGGATCTGAGGACCCATGCCAAATCTTTTTAGTCTCCTGAGGGGGAATAGGCTTTGTCGTGCCCTCTTCACGACTGTCTTGGTGTGTTTGGACCATGATAGTTCGTTGGTGATGTGGACACCAAGGAACTTGAAGCTCTCAACCTGTTCCACTACAGCCCCGTCGATGAGAATGGGGGCGTGCTCAGTCCTCTTTTTTTTTCCTGTAGTCCACAATCATCTCCTTTGTCTTGGTCACGTTGAGGGAGAGGTTGTTGTCCTGGCACCACACGGCCAGATCTCTGACCTCCTCCCTATAGGCTGTCTCATCGTTGTCGGTGATCAGGCCTACCACTGTTGTGTCGTCGGCAAACTTAATGATGGTGTTGGAGTCGTGCCTGGCCATGCAGTCATGGGTGAACAGAGAGTACAGGAGGGGACTGAGCACGCACCCCTGAGGGGCCCCCGTGTTGAGGATCAGTGTGGCAGATGTGTTGTTACCTACCCTTACCACCTGGGGGCGGCCCGTCAGGAAGTCCAGGATCCAGTTGCAGAGGGAGGTGTTTAGTCCCAGGATCCTTAGCTTAGTGATGAGCTTTGAGGGCACTATGGTGTTGAATGCTGAGCTGTAGTCAATGAATAGCATTCTCACGTAGGTGTTCCTCTTGTCCAGGTGGGAAAGGGCAGTGTGGAGTGCGATAGAGATTGCATCATCTGTGGATCTGTTGGGGCGGTATGCAAATTGGAGTGGGTCTAGGGTTTCTGGGATTATGCTGTTGATGTGAGCCATGACCAGTCTTTACAGAACACTACAGCACAGACCAGCCTCTACAGAACACTACAGCTGTTCATTACAGTATAGCACAGACCAGCCTCTACAGAACACTACAGCTGTTCAGAACAGTACAGCACAGACCAGCCTCTGCAGAATACTACAGCTGTTCATTACAGTACAGCACAGACCAGCCTCTACAGAACACTACAGCTGTTCAGAACAGTACAGCACAGACCAGCCTCTACAGAACGCTACAGCTGTTCATTACAGTACAGACCAGCCTCTACAGAACACTACAGCTGTTCAGAAAGAGTACAGCACAGACCAGCCTCTACAGAACACTACAGCTGGCCATTACAGTACAGCACAGACCAGCCTCTACAGAACACTACAGCTGTTCATTACAGTACAGCACAGACCAGCCTCTACAGAACACTACAGCTGTTCAGAACAGTACAGCACAGACCAGCCTCTACAGAACACTACAGCTGTTCAGAACAGTACAGCACAGACCAGCCTCTACAGAACACTACAGCTGTTCAGAACAGTACAGCACAGACCAGCCTCTACAGAACACTACAGCTGTTCATTACAGTACAGTACAGACCAGCCTCTACAGAACACTACAGCTGTTCATTACAGTACAGCACAGACCAGCCTCTACAGAACACTACAGCTGTTCATTACAGTACAGCACAGACCAGCCTCTACAGAACACTACAGCTGTTCATTACAGTACAGTACAGACCAGCCTCTACAGAACACTACAGCTGTTCATTACAGTACAGCACAGACCAGCCTCTACAGAACACTACAGCTGTTCAGAACAGTACAGCACAGACCAGCCTCTACAGAACACTACAGCTGTTCATTACAGTACAGCACAGACCAGCCTCTACAGAACACTACAGCTGTTCATTACAGTATAGCACAGACCAGCCTCTATAGAACACTACAGCTGTTCATTACAGTACAGCACAGACCAGCCTCTACAGAACACTACAGCTGTTCAGAACAGTACAGCACAGACCAGCCTCTACAGAACACTACAGCTGTTCAGAACAGTACAGCACAGACCAGCCTCTGCAGAATACTACAGCTGTTCATTACAGTACAGCACAGACCAGCCTCTACAGAACACTACAGCTGTTCAGAACAGTACAGCACAGACCAGCCTCTACAGAACGCTACAGCTGTTCATTACAGTACAGACCAGCCTCTACAGAACACTACAGCTGTTCAGAAAGAGTACAGCACAGACCAGCCTCTACAGAACACTACAGCTGGCCATTACAGTACAGCACAGACCAGCCTCTACAGAACACTACAGCTGTTCATTACAGTACAGCACAGACCAGCCTCTACAGAACACTACAGCTGTTCAGAACAGTACAGCACAGACCAGCCTCTACAGAACACTACAGCTGTTCAGAACAGTACAGCACAGACCAGCCTCTACAGAACACTACAGCTGTTCAGAACAGTACAGCACAGACCAGCCTCTACAGAACACTACAGCTGTTCATTACAGTACAGTACAGACCAGCCTCTACAGAACACTACAGCTGTTCATTACAGTACAGCACAGACCAGCCTCTACAGAACACTACAGCTGTTCATTACAGTACAGCACAGACCAGCCTCTACAGAACACTACAGCTGTTCATTACAGTACAGTACAGACCAGCCTCTACAGAACACTACAGCTGTTCATTACAGTACAGCACAGACCAGACTCTATAAAACACTACAGCTGTTCAGAACAGTACAGCACAGACCAGCCTCTGCAGAATACTACAGCTGTTCATTACAGTACAGCACAGACCAGCCTCTACAGAACACTACAGCTGTTCAGAACAGTACAGCACAGACCAGCCTCTACAGAACACTACAGCTGTTCATTACAGTACAGCACAGACCAGCCTCTACAGAACACTACAGCTGTTCATTACAGTACAGCACAGACCAGCCTCTACAGAACACTACAGCTGTTCAGAACAGTACAGCACAGACCAGCCTCTACAGAACACTACAGCTGTTCATTACAGTACAGCACAGACCAGCCTCTACAGAACACTACAGCTGTTCATTACAGTATAGCACAGACCAGCCTCTATAGAACACTACAGCTGTTCATTACAGTACAGCACAGACCAGCCTCTACAGAACACTACAGCTGTTCAGAACAGTACAGCACAGACCAGCCTCTACAGAACACTACAGCTGTTCAGAACAGTACAGCACAGACCAGCCTCTGCAGAATACTACAGCTGTTCATTACAGTACAGCACAGACCAGCCTCTACAGAACACTACAGCTGTTCAGAACAGTACAGCACAGACCAGCCTCTACAGAACACTACAGCTGTTCATTACAGTACAGACCAGCCTCTACAGAACACTACAGCTGTTCAGAAAGAGTACAGCACAGACCAGCCTCTACAGAACACTACAGCTGGCCATTACAGTACAGCACAGACCAGCCTCTACAGAACACTACAGCTGTTCATTACAGTACAGCACAGACCAGCCTCTACAGAACACTACAGCTGTTCAGAACAGTACAGCACAGACCAGCCTCTACAGAACACTACAGCTGTTCAGAACAGTACAGCACAGACCAGCCTCTACAGAACACTACAGCTGTTCAGAACAGTACAGCACAGACCAGCCTCTACAGAACACTACAGCTGTTCATTACAGTACAGTACAGACCAGCCTCTACAGAACACTACAGCTGTTCATTACAGTACAGCACAGACCAGCCTCTACAGAACACTAGAGCTGTTCATTACAGTACAGCACAGACCAGCCTCTACAGAACACTACAGCTGTTCATTACAGTACAGTACAGACCAGCCTCTACAGAACACTACAGCTGTTCATTACAGTACAGCACAGACCAGACTCTATAAAACACTACAGCTGTTCAGAACAGTACAGCACAGACCAGCCTCTGCAGAATACTACAGCTGTTCATTACAGTACAGCACAGACCAGCCTCTACAGAACACTACAGCTGTTCAGAACAGTACAGCACAGACCAGCCTCTACAGAACACTACAGCTGTTCATTACAGTACAGCACAGACCAGCCTCTACAGAACACTACAGCTGTTCATTACAGTACAGCACAGACCAGCCTCTACAGAACACTACAGCTGTTCATTACAGTACAGCACAGACCAGCCTCTATAGAACACTACAGCTGTTCATTACAGTACAGTACAGACCAGCCTCTATAGAACACTACAGCTGTTCATTACAGTACAGCACAGACCAGCCTCTACGGAACACTACAGCTGTTCATTACAGTACAGTACAGACCAGCCTCTACAGAACACTACAGCTGTTCAGAACAGTACAGCACAGACCAGCCTCTACAGAACACTACAGCTGTTCATTACAGTACAGCACAGACCAGCCTCTACAGAACACTACAGCTGTTCATTACAGTACAGACCAGCCTCTACAGAACACTACAGCTGTTCATTACAGTACAGCACAGACCAGCCTCTATAGAACACTACAGCTGTTCATTACAGTACAGCACAGACCAGCCTCTACAGAACACTACAGCTGTTCATTACAGTACAGCACAGACCAGCCTCAACAGAACACTACAGCTGTTCATTACAGTACAGCACCGACCAGCCTCTACAGAACACTACAGCTGTTCATTACAGTACAGCACAGACCAGCCTCTACAGAACACTACAGCTGTTCAGAACAGTACAGCACAGACCAGCCTCTACAGAACACTACAGCTGTTCATTACAGTACAGCACAGACCAGCCTCTACAGAACACTACAGCTGTTCATTACAGTATAGCACAGACCAGCCTCTACAGAACACTACAGCTGTTCAGAACAGTACAGCACAGACCAGCCTCTACAGAACACTACAGCTGTTCATTACAGTACAGCACAGACCAGACTCTACAGAACACTACAGCTGTTCATTACAGTACAGCACAGACCAGCCTCTACAGAACACTACAGCTGTTCAGAACAGTACAGCACAGACCAGCCTCTACAGAACACTACAGCTGTTCATTACAGTACAGCACAGACCAGCCTCTACAGAACAGTACAGCTGTTCATTACAGTACAGCACAGACCAGCCTCTACAGAACACTACAGCTGTTCATTACAGTATAGCACAGACCAGCCTCTACAGAACACTACAGCTGTTCAGAACAGTACAGCACAGACCAGCCTCTACAGAACACTACAGCTGTTCATTACAGTACAGCACAGACCAGCCTCTACAGAACACTACAGCTGTTCAGAACAGTACAGCACAGACCAGCCTCTACAGAACACTACAGCTGTTCAGAACAGTACAGCACAGACCAGCCTCTGCAGAATACTACAGCTGTTCATTACAGTACAGCACAGACCAGCCTCTACAGAACACTACAGCTGTTCAGAACAGTACAGCACAGACCAGCCTCTACAGAACACTACAGCTGTTCATTACAGTACAGACCAGCCTCTACAGAACACTACAGCTGTTCATTACAGTACAGCACAGACCAGCCTCTACAGAACACTACAGCTGTTCAGAACAGTACAGCACAGACCAGCCTCTACAGAACACTACAGCTGTTCATTACAGTACAGCACAGACCAGCCTCTACAGAACACTACAGCTGTTCATTACAGTACAGCACAGACCAGCCTCTACAGAACACTACAGCTGTTCATTACAGTATAGCACAGACCAGCCTCTATAGAACACTACAGCTGTTCATTACAGTACAGCACAGACCAGCCTCTACAGAACACTACAGCTGTTCAGAACAGTACAGCACAGACCAGCCTCTGCAGAATACTACAGCTGTTCATTACAGTACAGCACAGACCAGCCTCTACAGAACACTACAGCTGTTCAGAACAGTACAGCACAGACCAGCCTCTACAGAACACTACAGCTGTTCATTACAGTACAGACCAGCCTCTACAGAACACTACAGCTGTTCAGAAAGAGTACAGCACAGACCAGCCTCTACAGAACACTACAGCTGGCCATTACAGTACAGCACAGACCAGCCTCTACAGAACACTACAGCTGTTCATTACAGTACAGCACAGACCAGCCTCTACAGAACACTACAGCTGTTCAGAACAGTACAGCACAGACCAGCCTCTACAGAACACTACAGCTGTTCAGAACAGTACAGCACAGACCAGCCTCTACAGAACACTACAGCTGTTCAGAACAGTACAGCACAGACCAGCCTCTACAGAACACTACAGCTGTTCATTACAGTACAGTACAGACCAGCCTCTACAGAACACTACAGCTGTTCATTACAGTACAGCACAGACCAGCCTCTACAGAACACTACAGCTGTTCATTACAGTACAGCACAGACCAGCCTCTACAGAACACTACAGCTGTTCATTACAGTACAGTACAGACCAGCCTCTACAGAACACTACAGCTGTTCATTACAGTACAGCACAGACCAGACTCTATAAAACACTACAGCTGTTCAGAACAGTACAGCACAGACCAGCCTCTGCAGAATACTACAGCTGTTCATTACAGTACAGCACAGACCAGCCTCTACAGAACACTACAGCTGTTCAGAACAGTACAGCACAGACCAGCCTCTACAGAACACTACAGCTGTTCATTACAGTACAGCACAGACCAGCCTCTATAGAACACTACAGCTGTTCATTACAGTACAGCACAGACCAGCCTCTACAGAACACTACAGCTGTTCAGAACAGTACAGCACAGACCAGCCTCTACAGAACACTACAGCTGTTCAGAACAGTACAGCACAGACCAGCCTCTACAGAACACTACAGCTGTTCAGAACAGTACAGCACAGACCAGCCTCTACAGAACACTACAGCTGTTCAGAACAGTACAGCACAGACCAGCCTCTACAGAACACTACAGCTGTTCATTACAGTACAGCACAGACCAGCCTCTACAGAACACTACAGCTGCTCATTACAGTACAGCACAGACCAGCCTCTACAGAACACTACAGCTGTTCAGAACAGTACAGCACAGACCAGCCTCTACAGAACACTACAGCTGTTCAGAACAGTACAGCACAGACCAGCCTCTACAGAACACTACAGCTGTTCAGAACAGTACAGCACAGACCAGCCTCTACAGAACACTACAGCTGTTCAGAACAGTACAGCACAGACCAGCCTCTACAGAACACTACAGCTGTTCAGAACAGTACAGCACAGTCCAGCCTCTCTCCACTCCACACAGTTCCAGAGAGAGGGAGAGAGAGACTTCATTTCAGAGACATCATTTCAACCAAGAGTGAGTGAATGTGAGAAGCGTTATTCAAATATACCACACGTTCCTCTCACTTCACAGTGGAGGGAAGTTGTGAATTGACTGGCCAGGCACCATGACTGTGTTGAGCCCTGAAACGGCCAAGCTACAGTGGAACTGGAACCACAGGGGGTTATGAAAGCAGTACCAAGCTACCGTGGAACTGGAACCACAGGGGGTTATGAAAGCAGGGACAAGCTAACGTGAAACTGGAACCACAAGGGGTTATGAAAGCAGGGACAAGCTACCGTGGAACTGGAACCACAAGGGTTATGAAAGCAGGGACAAGCTACAGTGGAACTGGAACCACAGGGGGTTATGAAAGCAGGGACAAGCTACCGTGGAACTGGAACCACAGGGGGTTATGAAAGCAGGGACAAGCTACCGTGGAACTGGAACCACAAGGGTTATGAAAGCAGGGACAAGCTACAGTGGAACTGGAACCACAGGGGGTTATGAAAGCAGGGACAAGCTATTGTGGAACTGGAACCACAGGGGGTTATGAAAGCAGGGACAAGCTACCGTGGAAATGGAACCACAGGGGGTTATGAAAGCAGGACCAAGCTACAGTGGAACTGGAACCACAGGGGGTTATGAAAGCAGGACCAAGCTACAGTGGAACTGGAACCACAGGGGGTTATGAAAGCAGGACCAAGCTACCGTGGAACTGGAACCACAAGGGGTTATGAAAGCAGGGACAAGCTACCGTGGAACTGGAACCACAAGGGTTATGAAAGCAGGGACAAGCTACAGTGGAACTGGAACCACAGGGGGTTATGAAAGCAGGGACAAGCTACCGTGGAACTGGAACCACAGGGGGTTATGAAAGCAGGGACAAGCTACCGTGGAACTGGAACCACAAGGGTTATGAAAGCAGGGACAAGCTACAGTGGAACTGGAACCACAGGGGGTTATGAAAGCAGGGACAAGCTATTGTGGAACTGGAACCACAGGGGGTTATGAAAGCAGGGACAAGCTACCGTGGAAATGGAACCACAGGGGGTTATGAAAGCAGGACCAAGCTACAGTGGAACTGGAACCACAGGGGGTTATGAAAGCAGGACCAAGATACCGTGGAACTGGAACCACAGGGGGTTATGAAAGCAGGGACAAGCTACAGTGGAACTGGAACCACAGGGGGTTATGAAAGCAGGGACAAGCTACCGTGGAACTGGAACCACAGGGGGTTATGAAAGCAGGACCAAGCTACAGTGGAACTGGAACCACAGGGGGTTATGAAAGCAGGGACAAGTTCAAGCCTCAACGGTCCAAAGTTCCTATTGACGAACAAAGATGGAAATGAGTGTAGCTTGCTTTCCACAGAGCCATGCGCCACTACTGTAACTAGACTACACAGCTAGTGAGTTCTCTTTCATACCCTAAGGTGATTCATGTGGATTGGTACTGGTAGTGTGGAGACAGGGTTGGAGACAGATGGAACTGAAGGACTTGGTGCACGGTCACTAGAGGTAATGTAGGAGGACCTCCTGGAGGAGTGTGTTTGTGTGTGGATGACCAAAATAACAACAGCCAGACCCCCCTCCCACCCCCACCACTCTAATATTAGGAACATGAGTGAGAGTATGTGACCGTGTATGAATGTCTGAAACTATAAAAAGGAACATGTTGATGACACATGGACACATGGCATATCACATCCTCCACAAAGTGTCATTACAACAACCTTTTCCTTCAAACACAGTACAGATGAGAAAATACGTGTTATATGGATATCACTCCAGACAACATGTCTCATAGTGGCTTCGTACCAAATGGAACCCTATTCCCTATACAGTACACTATTTTTGTCCAGGGCCCACAGGTGCACAGACCAGCCTCTACAGAACACTACAGCTGTTCATTACAGTACAGCACAGACCAGCCTCTACAGAACACTACAGCTGTTCAGAACAGTACAGCACAGACCAGCCTCTACAGAACACTACAGCTGTTCAGAACAGTACAGCACAGACCAGCCTCTACAGAACACTACAGCTGTTCAGAACAGTACAGCACAGACCAGCCTCTACAGAACACTACAGCTGTTCATTACAGTACAGTACAGACCAGCCTCTACAGAACACTACAGCTGTTCATTACAGTACAGCACAGACCAGCCTCTACAGAACACTACAGCTGTTCATTACAGTACAGCACAGACCAGCCTCTACAGAACACTACAGCTGTTCATTACAGTACAGTACAGACCAGCCTCTACAGAACACTACAGCTGTTCATTACAGTACAGCACAGACCAGACTCTATAAAACACTACAGCTGTTCATTACAGTACAGCACAGACCAGCCTCTACAGAACACTACAGCTGTTCATTACAGTACAGCACAGACCAGCCTCTACAGAACACTACAGCTGTTCATTACAGTACAGCACAGACCAGCCTCTACAGAACACTACAGCTGTTCATTACAGTACAGCACAGACCAGCCTCTACAGAACACTACAGCTGTTCATTACAGTACAGCACAGACCAGCCTCTACAGAACACTACAGCTGTTCATTACAGTACAGTACAGACCAGCCTCTACAGAACACTACAGCTGCTCATTACAGTACAGCACAGACCAGCCTCTACAGAACACTACAGCTGTTCATTACAGTACAGCACAGACCAGCCTCTACAGAACACTACAGCTGTTCATTACAGTACAGCACAGACCAGCCTCTACAGAACACTACAGCTGTTCAGAACAGTACAGCACAGACCAGCCTCTACAGAACACTACAGCTGTTCAGAACAGTACAGCACAGACCAGCCTCTCTCCACTCCACACAGTTCCAGAGAGAGGGAGAGAGAGACTTCATTTCAGAGACATCATTTCAACCAAGAGTGAGTGAATGTGAGAAGCGTTATTCAAATATACCACACGTTCCTCTCACTTCACAGTAGAGGGACTTTGTGAATTGACTGGCCAGGCACCATGACTGTGTTGAGCCCTGAAACGACCAAGCTACCGTGGAACTGGAACCACAGGGGGTTATGAAAGCAGGGACAAGCTACAGTGGAACTGGAACCACAGGGGGTTATGAAAGCAGGACCAAGCTACCGTGGAACTGGAACCACAGGGGGTTATGAAAGCAGGACCAAGCTACAGTGGAACTGGAACCACAGGAGGTTATGAAAGCAGGACCAAGCTACCGTGGAACTGGAACCACAGGGGGTTATGAAAGCAGGGACAAGCTACCGTGGAACTGGAACCACAGGGGGTTATGAAAGCAGGGACAAGTTCAAGCCTCAATGGTCCAAAGTTCCTATTGACGAACAAAGATGGAAATGAGTGTAGCTTGCTTTCCACAGAGCCATGCGCCACTACTGTAACTAGACTACACAGCTAGTGAGTTCTCTTTTATACCCTAAGGTGATTCATGTGGATTGGTACTGGTAGTGTGGAGACAGGGTTGGAGACAGATGGAACTGAAGGACTTGGTGCACGGTCACTAGAGGTAATGTAGGAGGACCTCCTGGAGGAGTGTGTTTGTGTGTGGATGACCAAAATAACAACAGCCAGACCCCCCTCCCACCCCCACCACTCTAATATTAGGAACATGAGTGAGAGTATGTGACCGTGTATGAATGTCTGAAACTATAAAAAGGAACATGTTGATGACACATGGACACATGGCATATCACATCCTCCACAAAGTGTCATTACAACAACCTTTTCCTTCAAACACAGTACAGATGAGAAAATACGTGTTATATGGATATCACTCCAGACAACATGTCTCATAGTGCCTTCGTACCAAATTGAACCCTATTCCCTATACAGTACACTATTTTTGTCCAGGGCCCACAGGGCTCTGGTCAAAAATGTTGCACTTTGTAGGGAATAGGATGCCATTTGGGATGCAACCATAGTTAGGGCCCTGATTAAAAGTAGTGCACTATATAGGGAATAAGGTGCCATTTGGGACTCAGTCTTAGTGTTTCTACTATATAATACTCAGAGGGACATTACGATAAAAATTTGAAAATAAGACAGATATGACTAAATGTATCCAGAAATAAGGTAGACATAATCCTAACTGATGTTATCACATTAATACACAGAAAGCGAGGGACGGTTCAGAGCGGGTGGGATGGAGAGAGTCTTTCATTTCGTAGCAAACCCATTATGACCATAGACTACCAGGTTGACTCCAACAGCAATAGAACAGGATATTAAACATATTATGTTCAGCCCTTCGCTAATTTCTAAATCATTTTATCAACATTGCCATAATCACATGAATGAATGCTGTGTGTATACAGATGAAGGCTGCCCTGCTTGGCCACAATGTTAGAATACATTATTAAGTGACTCCTATCTTCCAGTAAAGTCATTATTCACTTTGCAATGGAAACAGATTTACCAACAGAACGAATGGGAACACATAAAAGTAAGAATGAATGGGACAAACAACAGTAAGAATGAATGGGACACATGAAAATGTATGCACTCACATCTGTGGCATTGTGTTGTGTGACAAAACTGCACATTTTAGAGTTGCCTTTTATTGTCCCCAGCACAAGGTGCACCTGTGTAATGACCATGCTGTTTAATCAGCTTCTTCATATGCCACACCTGTCAGGTAGATGGATTATCTTGGCAAATGAGAAATGCTGACTAACAGGGATGTAAACAAATTTGTGCACAACATTTTAGAGAAATAAGCTTTTTGTGCGTATGGAACATTTCTGGGATCTTTTATTTCAGCTCATGAAACATGGGATCAACACTTTACATGTTGTGTTTATATTTTTGTTCAGTATAATAAACACAAGACACCAGCAACATGGATAAAAGGGTGTGGTGGCAGTAGCACGAACAGCGGCATCTATTGGGCAAAACGTGGTACTTTCACACTCATTTATGGTAAATAATGCAAGCGACTTCAATGGCAAATTTCTCTGAACAGGGGGAAAAAAAACATCCCCAGATTCACAGGGTATACATTACAAAGGATGAAGAAGCAATACTCCATGCAGCAGCTCCATACTACTTGTCAGATATAGAGAACTGATACTGTAATCAATTAGGTTAATTTCTCAGAGATCAAATTATATTTCAACAAAATAATGTTGCAGGAATGCTCATCTTATCGGTTTCTAACTACAGAAACGATTTCAGAACAATCTGAGAAGGTGAGTGTTGAAATCCTCTTTCTTGTGCTTTTTGAGGTGGAATGACAGCCCTATTTCTTTTTTTCTCTCTCTCTGCCTCTCTCTCTCTCTGTCTCTTTATCCTGTGACAGATAGAGAACAGTGAGGTGGGTACTACCTCTCTGACTGACTGGCCATTTGTATAATTGATAGTGACACCCTGTAATTGCACCCCAGCTATGTTTAGGCCAATTAGGATTGTCTACAGGAGTTAATCTCTTGTTATTGCCACTTCCGAAGCTTGGAAAGAAACAAAATCTGTGTTTTGACATGCAGAAAGGTAAGTCAATATGCTATAATGGCTGGCTATTAGTTGATCACTCATATTTTTAGTGAAGATCGTGATGACTGTATGGAAATGGAACATTTTAGTAGTTTGTTCTCATTCATTTACTGTGAGTCAGAAATGGGGATTGATTCCTCTCTCTGCATGGTAGACCAGACCAGCTTGTTACCAGCCTCTCTCCTGCTTTAACCCTCCATCTGGACAAGTGGGTCAGAGCAACGTCCCTGTCCTGCTAGCCCTAGGAGAACACTGCTGAGAAATAGATAAACTAGATATGCCTCATTCTAGATATGCATAATGCTATAATTTCTTTTCGATTGTAAATTCTATACTTGACAATACAATGACTGGATTTATAGAATCTGAGGCTGAATCTGCTAGTTAAAAAAAAACTCTTAAAGAGGCAATCTGGGATTGGTACATCCATTTTGGACTTTTAAATTAATGAGAAATAGCCATTGATTCTTGAAGAATCTAATTTATTAATGCCTCATGAGCTTAATTCCAGCTCCATCCCTTCAGCTGTTTACCAAAAAAAGTGGCAAGGTGACAGCTTTGTTGTTGTTAGAATCCCAGATTTTCCCTTTAACTCAACAACTGTAGTGGAAAATCAATATTGTGAGCATTTCTCCAGTCATTTAGGCAGTCAGTCAGTCAGTGTCGATCTCCATCAAAGCACCTGTCTTCTGAATCTAATTGAACTGACAGCTTTCATTTCAGTCCCGACAAGCATATACTGTAGCTACATAATGTCGGTATCAAAGTCTTACGTAAGCTCTTTTTAAGTATAATCCATCTAGGTTAAACAAAGCAACAGTAAACATGTCATCCCCCACGAATGATGCAAGTTTCGTCAAAATCGGGCCAGTGCTGTCAGATATCACGCATGACTAACGTACGAACGCACTAACCTCCTAACGTACTAATGGATGGAGACAGATCCACAGTTCCCTCCCCGCTTTCATCGTGGGGGACAATTATCTGGTTCTCCCTTCATCCCCAACCAGGAGAGATGTTGTTTGTTTGTCTGGGTGTGTAGGCCTAGATAGGCATCACATACAGAATGGATTAGGGATGTGACAAATTGTCATTTTTTCTTAACGTTTACACTGACCTTTAAAAAAAATAGTTTTTCTGTTAACATGATAAGAAAAATGCATACAATTCCACGTGTATTCACAATGCAGATGGTCTACATCGCGCTTCCCCCAAAGAGAGAAAATTGTATCGCTGCTGCTGCTCTTGCTTTTCACGAAAGTGGCGCATGTAGCTTGTTGTTGTCATCCAATCACAAGTCATCAAACTGCCACTAGGCTACAGTCAGAGCTAGCTAGAGCCTCCACGTGGCTAATCAATGGAAGATGGAATTGAAATGACAGAACTAAACGTTTAATGAAAAGGACAGGCTACATTTACATTTACATTTTTGTCATTTAGCAGACTTACAGTTAGTGAGTGCATACATTTTCATACTGGCCCCCCTTGGGAAACGAACCCACAACCCTGCCGTTGCAAGCGCCATGCTCTACCAACTGAGCTACAAAACCAAAGAGCCAACAGGTAGGCTGTTATTTAATAATCTGAATGGAGTTGCTGTTATTTACTGTAGGATTCGGAAGGGAGAATGCGCACAGTTAAAATTATGTAGTCTCAATTAGCCTAGCTAAAGTGTTAGCTAGCTGGCAAGCTAGCTTAACTAGCTTTTCTTGGTTTGATGCAGTCAAGACAGGTACTATTGTAATCAGATGAGATGATAAATAACTACCAATAAGTTACTCTACCAGCACGAGTCAACTTGGTTGCTATCTCTCTCCAACTCAATGCTCGCCTCGTCACTCACATTTGAGCTGCGGCTCTGCTTTGAGCCTCTCGCTCTCCCTCGTGCATTACAGCTCTGTAAAGTAAAGTAGCAAAAAAATAGCTTTTCTTCTCCTACTAACGTTACAGCATAGTAATTAGCATAAATGTGTGAGTCACACCAGAGAGGAAGAGGTGAAGCGAGAGGGATAACTGGGCCCAAAATCTGTCTTCTCCAGCAGGTGGTGATTCTTTTAGATTTTTTTCACTCACCAAGCGAGGAGTTTTTGCATGGAGAGTCGAATTTGGTTAGCAAAAATGTAATGGCTTATTTGATGGAATAGACGTTTTGTAGTGCTTAGGTTGTTCCGAGTGTATTGATAAGTATGACACGTGACATCCCAGCAACTTTAAGAAAAAACACTATAACGGAGTTATTTTTTCCTTTCAATTAAGCCCTAGACAACCAGGTGTTGGGAGTTCCTTACTAATTAGTGACCTTAATTAATTAATCAAGTACAAGGGAGGAGCGAAAACCCGCAGACACTCGGCCCTCTGTGGAATGAGTTTTACACCTGTGAGCTAAAGAGACTGTTACCCAGGCTAACTGCCTTGCATTGTTGAAGTCATTTTTTTTTCCATTGATAGAGCGGCCACATAATGGATAATCTGTGGTCACAGACAATAACTGAAATGTGCTAGTCACAGACAATATCTCAATTGGCCCAAGGGGGGGGGGCGCCGCATCATTCATGGGGGCAGACATGTTTGCTGTTGCCTTGATTTGCCCTTTATGATGATGACTGCGACCTGCTAATGGTGATTAAAATGTTTGGTTAGGGATTTTTTCTTAATGTTAAGGATCCCAATTTTGTTTAATTATTCGCTTGCACTTGTTTGACCTGTAAACCACAGATTTCTAGAAAGGGTTCCACCTCGGGTATCTTTAGGATTATTGTGTTCAAGTACACAACTGAGGAAAAGTGGATCAATCTCTTGATATCTTTATCTGTAGACTAGAGATTCTTCAATGTTAAAGGGCCTGCATGCATGCTATATAAAACTGAACTTGAATAAAGTTAAACCCCATGGGAGCGATCTCAAGGCCCTTTCGCAGCACACGAAGTGACACGGTCTTTGATTTCCTTAGTAGAAGTCCACAGAGATAAGAGAGAATCTCTGGCTTCTGAATCTAACTCTAGCTCTGGCCTGTCAGAAAAGTGAAATGTAGGTCTCCTAAATTAGTGTCTATAATTGGATTACAACAAGAAGAAGCACACAGCTTTCAAAGAGGAGAGGAAGGTGTGTGTTGTGTGTGTGGAAGAACAGTCTTCAAGGAAGATAAGCGAGAGAGAGAGAGAGAGAGAGAGAGAGAGAGAGAGAGAGAGAGAGAGAGAGAGAGAGAGAGAGAGAGAGAGAGAGAGAGAGAGAGAGAGTAATCCACTTAGCTTGAACAGCAGAAATCAACAAAGGAAAATAATGGTCTGTTCCACAGGGGAAGAAGAAGCAGCACTGAGACAATTATTACAGTAGAACAAGATGATCTCTCAGATCCAGCCTGGCTCAGATACTGGTGGGAGTGCAAGAATACTAGGAACAACTTGGACAGAGACAGAGAGAGAGAGAGAGAGCGCAACACAATTAGACCTAACCAAATCATGAGAAAACAAAAAGATAATTACTGAGGTTTCTTTTCCACCCGCGGGCCTTGAGTTTGACATGTGCTCTACATGAACTCTCTTGAAGAGGGAAAGACTGAGAACTCAGTGGAATAACCAGGAAAGACTGAGAACTCTGCCTCCTAGTAACAGTAGCCAGTTCCCCAGTGCAGCAGACAGTCCAGTTATATACACTGGGAATACTAAAATAACACATTTTTTATCTTATTAAATACTTTTTTCTTTACATAGTTGAATGTGCCGACAACAAAATCACACAAAAATTATCGATGAAAATCAAATGTATGAACCCATGGAGGTCTGGATTTGGAGTCACCCTCAAAAGTAAAGTGGAAAACCACACTACAGGCTGATCCAACATTGATGTAATGTCCTTAAAACAAGTCAAAATGAGGCTCAGTAGTGTGTGTGGCCTCCACGTGCCTGTATGACCTCCCTACAACGCCTGGGCATGCTCCTGATGGAGGTGGCGGATGGTCTCCTGAGGGTCTCCTCCCAGACCTGGACTAAAGCATCCGCCAACTCCTGGACAGTCTGTGGTGCAACGTGGCGTTGGTGGATGGAGCGAGACATGATGTCCCAGATGTGCTCAATTGGATTCAGGTCTGGGGAACGGGCGGGCCAGTCCATAGCATCAATGCCTTCCTCTTGCAGGAACTGCTGACACACTCCAGCCACATGAGGTCTAGCATTGTCTTGCATTAGGAGGAACCCAGGGCCAACCGCACCAGAATATGGTCTCACAAGGGGTCTGAGGATCTAATCTCGGTACCTAATGGCAGTCAGGCTACCTCTGGCGAGCACATGGAGGGCTGTGCGGCCCCCCAAAGAAATGCCACCCCACACCATGACTGACCCACCGCCAAACCGGTCATGCTGGAGGATGTTGCAGGCAGCAGAACGTTCTCCACGGCGTCTCCAGACTCTGTCACGTCTGTCACATGTGCTCAGTGTGAACCTGCTTTCATCTGTGAAGAGCACAGGGCGCCAGTGGCGAATTTGCCAATCTTGGTGTTCTCTGGCAAATGCCAAACGTCCTGCACGGTGTTGGGCTGTAAGCACAACCCCCACCTGTGGACGTCGGGCCCTCATACCACCCTCATGGAGTCTGTTTCTGACTACCTGAGCCACTTGTGTGGGTTGTAGACTCAGTCTCATGCTACCACTAGAGTGAAAGCACCGCCAGGATTCAAAAGTGACCAAAACATCAGCCAGGAAGCATAGGAACTGAGAAGTGGTCTGTGGTCACCACCTGCAAAACCAGTCCTTTATTGGGGGTGTCTTGCTAATTGCCTATAATTTCCACCTGTTGTCTATTCCATTTGCACAACAGCATGTCAAATGTGTCAATCAGTGTTGCTTCCTAAGTGGACAGTTTGATTTCACAGAAGTGTGATTGACTTGGAGTCACATTGTGTTGTTTAAGTGTTCCCTTTATTTTTTTGAGCAGTGTATAATATATGCCATTTAGCAGACACTATTATCCAAAGAGACTTACAGTCATGCGTGCATACATTTTACATAAGGGTGGTCACTGGAATCGAACCCACTATCCTGGCGTTGCAAGCACCATGCTCTACCAACTGAGCTACAGAGGCCCACAGTTAACTAGAGACACAACCAATACTGGTCTCTGTCTCTAGGATGTCTGGACTATGTCTCAGGTGGAGCCTTATTAGCCTAAGTACACAATGTAAGCTACATACAGTGGGGAGAACAAGTATTTGATACACTGCCGATTTTGCAGGTTTTCCTACTTACAAAGCATGCAGAGGTCTGTAATTTTTATCATAGGTACACATCAACTGTGAAAAAAAAATCCAGAAAATCACATTGTATGATTTTTAAGTAATTAATTTGCATTTTATTGCATGACATAAGTATTTGATCACCTACCAACAAGTAAGAATTCAGGCTCAAACAGACCTGTTAGTTTTTCTTTAAGAAGCCCTCATGTTCTCCACTCATTACCTGTATTAACTGCACCTGTTTGAATTTGTTACTTGTATAAAAGACACCTGTCCACACACTCAATCAAACAGACTCCAACCTCTCTACAATGGCCAAGACCAGAGAGCTGTGTAAGGACATCGGGGATAAAATTGTAGACCTGCACAAGGCTGGGATGGGCTACAGGACAATAGGCAAGCAGCTTGGTAAGAAGGCAACAACTGTTGCCGCAATTATTAGAAAATGGAAGAAGTTCAAGATGACGGTCAATCACCCTCGGTCTGGGGCTCCATGCAAGATCTCACCTCGTGGGGCATCAATGATCATGAGGAAGGTGAGGGATCAGCCCAGAACTACACGGCAGGACCTGGTCAATGACCTGAAGAGAGCTGGGACCACAGTCTCAAAGAAAACCATTAGTAACACACTACACCGTCATGGATTAAAATCCTGCAGCGCACGCAAGGTCCCCCTGCTCAAGCCAGCACATGTCCAGGCCCGTCTGAAGTTTGCCAATGACCATCTGGATGATCCAGAGGAGGAATGGGAGAAGGTCATGTGGTCTGATGAGACAAAAATAGAGCTTTTTGGTCTAAACTCCACTCGCCGTGTTTGGAGGAAGAAGAAGGATGAGTACAACCCCAAGAACACCATCCCAACCGTGAAGCATGGAGGTGGAAACATCATTCTTTGGGGATGCTTTTCTGCAAAGGGGACAGGATGACTGCGCCGTATTGAGGGGAGGATGGATGGGGCCATGTATCGCGACATCTTGGCCAACAACCTCCTTCCCTCAGTAAGAGCATTGAAGATGGGTTGTGGCTGGGTCTTCCAGCATGACAACGACCCGAAACACACAGCCAAGGCAACTAAGGAGTGGCTCCGTAAGAAGCATTTCAAGGTCCTGGAGTGGACTAGCCAGTCTCCAGACCTGAACCCAATAGAAAATCTTTGGAGGGAGCTGAAAGTCCGTATTGCCCAGCGACAGCCCCGAAACCTGAAGGATCTGGAGAAGGTCTGTATGGAGGAGTGGGCCAAAATCCCTGCTGCAGTGTGTGCAAACTTGGTCAAGACCTACAGGAAACGTATGATCTCTGTAATTGCAAACAAAGGTTTCTGTACCAAATATTAAGTTCTGCTTTTCTGATGTATCAAATACTTATGTCATGCAATAAAATGCAAATGAATTACTTAAAAATCATACAATGTGATTTTCTGGATTTTTGTTTTAGATTCCGTCTCTCACAGTTGAAGTGTACCTATGATAAAAATTACAGACCTCTACATGCTTTGTAAGTAGGAAAACCTGCAAAATCGGCAGTGTATCAAATACTTGTTCTCCCCACTGTAGATAAAAAACACTAGAGGCAATTCATGAGAGACCATTTGAATTATAAAAAGTGTTCTTATCTCTTCTCTCGAGTCTGTGTGCAAATGCTCTTTTGCCTTTTCAGAGACCAACCCAAGTACAGTCAAGTGAGATCTCTCCCCTTGTGAATCACTAAAACACTGCAGGGAGTGAGTCCTTTCTCCTCAATCAAGTGAAAGGTTCAGCTAAAGTTCAAACCTTTTGTACAGTAATACAACACATCCCCTTCAGTGGCTCTTACATAAAGGGAACAGAAACCTCAGCCAGTGGTATTTCACTTGATAAGGCCAATGGTGAGACATCCAGCACCAAGAAAATAATACAACTAGTTCAGGTTAATGAAACAGCAAACTAGAATAAAATACTGTGATCGAGTAGTCAGTTAATAGTTCCTCTTTAGTTTGTACCTGGCTTCTAAGAGAGATAGAAAAAGAGAGAGAGAGAAAGATAGAGAGATATTGAAAGAGAGAGTGACGTCGAAATAGAGAGCGAGCGAGATAGAGATATTGTTATTTGGCCCTAAACAGAATACCTGACAACTGTGACTGACCCAAAATTAAGAAAAACTTTGACTATGTACATAGTACAGACTCAGTGAGCATAGCCTTGCTATCGAGAGAGGCCACCATAGGCTCTCAAGAGAAGACAGGCTATGTGCCCACTGCCCACAAAATGAGGTGGAAACCGAGCTGCACTTTCTAACTTCCTGCCAAATGTATGACCATATTGCCCTCAGATTACACAGACCCACAAAGAATTTGAAAACAAATCCAATCTTGATAAACTCCCATAACTATTACGTGAAATACCACAGTGTGACATCACATTAGCAAGATTTGTGACCTGTTGCCATGAGAAAAGGGCAACCAGTGGAGAACAAACACCGTCGTAAATACAATCTATATTTATTTGCACATTGTTACAACACTGTACATAATAATACATTCTTTAAAAAAAATTGTGAGTAAAGTTTACTGTTAATTTCAGATTGTTTATTTCCCTTTTGTTTATTGTCTATTTCACTGGCTTTGGCAATGTTTATTAGGTTGTGACGTCCCCCCACTCTGTCTGCTGGGATCTCCTGTTTGGTAGTCTGCTTGTTGCAGGAGGCCAGTGGGCAGAGCTGGGAGGATCGTCAGCTGATGTGGCGCATCTGGCCAGGCTTGGCCTGCAGGCTATAAAGTGTGACCACATCAGCCAACACTCTCTTTTCCCTGACTGGCACGCTGGCTTCCACCACCTTTCGTTTTATGGTCTGTTTTCACCATACAACACCCTCTCCACTCACTGCATACACTACTGATCCTACAGACGTCCAAATCAAATCAAATTTTATTGGCCACATGCGCCGAATACAACAGGTGCAGACATTACAGTGAAATGCTTACTTACAGCCCTTAACCAACAGTGCATTTATTTTTAATAAAAAAGTAGAATAAAACAAAAAAAAAGTGTTTAGTTTAATGCATTTATTCCTTTTTACATTTAAGTCATGCATGGCCCTTTGTTGTTACGAACTATGAGCCAGGTCATAACACAGTGGGGTCTCGTCTAATTGATGATGTTGGTTATATGGTAGTTTTGGTAGTATGTTATTTGGCAAATTTGTTTTGTTTTTTTGGCATTTTGTTTGGACTTTGTTTTGTGCATGGTCAGCTTGGAGCACCGTGTACGGGTAGTAATTGGGGCCAAATTGGTGTCTGTAGGAGCAAATCATTTTCGTGAACGGGGTGGTGTACTTAATAAACTATGTTTCTCATGCCAATAAAGCATTTTGAATTGAACAAATATATAGAGAGCGACAGACAGGGACAGAAAGAAAGAAAGAAAGAAAGAAAGAAAGAAAGAAAGAAAGAAAGAAAGAAAGAAAGAAAGAAAGAAAGAAAGAAAGAAAGAAAGAAAGAAAGAAAGAAAGAAAGAAAGAAAGAAAGAAAGAAAGAAAGAAAGAAAGAAAGAAAGAAAGAAAGAAAGAAAGAAAGAAAGAAAGAAAGAAAGAAAGAAAGAAAGAAAGAAAGAAAGAAAGAAAGAAAAAAATTATGAGGGAGGGAGAGATCTGCATTGATTACATCATCACCAGCCCTCCCTTCACCAGGAACAGCGCTGCTCCATCTGCTCTGCCTGGGCACATTACACACTACTACTGTACTGCATGAGAGAGAGAGATGGAAGGAGAGAGAGGGGCAGAGAGAGAGCGAGCGAGAGATGGAAGGAAAGAGAGATGGAAGGAGAGAGAGGGGCAGAGAGAGAGAGATGGAAGGAGAGAGAGGGGCAGAGAGAGAGAGATGGAAGGAGAGAGAGGGGCAGAGAGAGAGAGAGATGGAAGGAGAGAGAGGGGCAGAGAGAGAGAGATGGAAGGAGAGAGAGGGGCAGAGAGAGAGAGATGGAAGGAGAGAGAGGGGCAGAGAGAGAGATGGAAGGAGAGAGAGGGGCAGAGAGAGAGATGGAAGGAGAGAGAGGGGCAGAGAGAGAGAGAGAGATGGAAAGGAAAAGAGAGCACATGGACGTAAGTTAGCAGTGAGTGACAGGCAGGCCCCAGGGCGGGAGGAGAGCCAGTGAGTTAGCAGTGAGTGACAGGCTGGCCCCAGGGCGAGAGGAGAGCCAGTGAGTTAGCAGTGAGTGACAGGCTGGCCCCAGGGCGAGAGGAGAGCCAGTGAGTTAGCAGTGAGTGACAGGCTGGCCCCAGGGCGAGAGGAGAGCCAGTGAGTTAGCAGTGAGTGATCGGCTGGCCCCAGGGCGAGAGGAGAGGCTGTGTTATAGGGGTTGCATCCCAAATGGCACCCTATTCCCTATTTAGTGCACTACTTTTGACCAATGCCAATAGGGGTCTGGTCAAAAGTAGTACACTATATAAGGAATAGGGTGCCATTCGGGACACAGCCAGGAAATGTGTTCAGTTCACAAGAGGAAATATGGCTGTTCCTCCCTTTGTGCTCAGCCTATATCAGACAAAATTTCTAAACAAACATGTTCTGCTCATCCAACATGTCTCGTTCCTCCAGTACTGTTTACAATGAAGTGATAACATTAGAAAGGGATTCTATCCTTCCCAAGATTATAGCCCAGCCCCAAACATTGATTGAATCCCAAATGGCACCCTATTCCCTATATAGTGCACTATTTTTGACCAGAACCCTATTGTCAAAAGTAGCACACAAAATAGTGAATAGGATGCAATTTGGGACACCGACATTGCCTTCTACTGAGTCCTGGACCCGGGAGCCAAGGAAAGGAAGTGACAGCAGCCTGAGGAAACCGCAGCGTTTCCTGTTGTTGGCACGAGACACGACTGGCACCCTGCCTGCTGAATCCTAAAGGCCCCATTCACACAGCAGGATACAGGCATGCTGAGGACTGAGGAAGGCTGAGAACATGGAATTGCAAGTAAGGGAAAGGGTGAGGGGGGGAAACATGCAATGGTTAAGCTACTAGGAGTGCTGAATAGCAAGTTCACAGTATTCAATTAACTTCACAGTATTTAGAGATTGGAAGTTGGGATAGGGAAATGCCTTCATATAACCCTATACAGTCTATCCCCTTTCAGGAATCAATACCAATGGTGTGGCATTAGTCTATACAGTAAACACAAACATATGCATGAATATATGCATGTCTACAATCAATAGATACTTCATATACTACTGCCACATTAGTGATGAGCCTATCAGATGCAATGTAATTTCATGTGAATGAAATGTATTTGATTTAACTAGGCAGGACATGATCCACTTAGCTAGCTGGCCACAAACACTTACCAGATTAGATTAATGCTTGGTTGGGGATCAAGGGGGATTAGTGATCACTCATAATCCCCAATGATTTGTGTTTTCTGATATAATGTTTTATTTCTCAAAAGGGCCTAATCAAATCTGAAGAGTATAGGCTATGTACTCTAGTGGTGTTTGTTATGGTGAAGCAAGCAGGTGAATCAGTCTTCCTGTCTGGCTACTGTTAGAGATGGAAGAGGCCACACACTATGGAATGAAAATGTATATCTTTACTAAATCCCTTTTGTGCCCATTGGATAATGTGGACACATAGTGCATTATGGCCAAACAAAGGTTTTTAAGCAATATGACTATAAAGGGATGCAATGTTTTCACTACCTTTACATGGAGAATGGTTCAGTGTATTTCATCACTGAATGAAGATTGAACAGTGAGCTAAGCCTTTGCTGTCAGTGCATATAAATGTAGCCTGCTGTCAGACAAAAGTTTGCAAGGTGCAAATGAGCTAAAGCTGAACTTGATATTAGCAGCTCATGTTTAGGCTGGGTGGATTTCTCACTTTCCGCTGAATTTCTTCACAGTCAGTCACACAAACATCTTTAAGATGCTTAGAGGACTTACTTTGCGAACACACCATGTTTACTTGTAAAGTATGACACCATGGTTGCGTCCCAAATGGCCCACTATTCCCTACATAGTGCATTACTTTTAACAAATACAAATTAGGGACGAAGCCCATCACATTCGACCTGCAGGCATGACATGTGACTGAAATGACTTCTAGTCTACCAGAGAGGACAAGGTTCACTAAGAGAACAACGTTTACTTAAGAAATACCAGAGTAAAAGCAGAACAGAACACAAATTCAATCTCTTAACCTTTCCTGGATTACCACACATGCCACCATTCACCATCATCACACATACAATCAATGCAACTGATCATAAATTGATCAGACAGAAATCATTATGAAGACTTACCCTTGAAGTACCATCACAGCTATGGAGTTGACAGTAAGAACTGACACTTCTGATCTCAGATGCAGAATTCAGATAACTAATAGAGATAGGAGCTAGAAGAACCTGTTCTAATTTTGGCACCCATAACCAAATAATGTTAAGGATGTCACAAAATATTAGTTCCTAAACCATCAATATGAATGTACCACATCAAAAGCTAACAGTGCTGTCCATCTAACCACACCAACCGTATGGCTTTCTACTGAATGAGCGGTCTCCTGACAGGTCTGGGCTATTTATCTACGGGTCTGTCCTGAGAGGGCAGTGCACTGGGAAGAGAGAGCAGGTTACTGCTGTCTGCAGACAGACCGACCTCTCTGTGTGTGGCTGGGGCTGGCTTGGCCTGGGCACAGTGTACTGTTGGGCTGTGCTGTGGGCAGGAAGACTGGGAGCCAGCTGCCTGGCAGGCACATAGTGTTCTGGATTCAGCACTGGAACCCTGGCCTGGCCTACAGGCCCGTCTCACTACTCATGAAAGAAACATTCTCAAGCTCTGTTTACACTAATCCAGCTGCACCTCGCTCTCTCCTTCACTCTCCTTCACGCTCAACCCAGCATGGTTCTCGATAGCTCTGGTCCAGAGCATTAGGAGCCTTCAGCGCCAGCAAGCCGCACATAACGGCCTGGACCAGAGCTAGGTTTTGGACCTGTGTTCTGGTTGTTAGAGAGATACAGGTGGGATTCAGAGAGAGGGGGCACACAGAAGAATGACATAGGCCTAGTAGTTGTATGGTCAAACCCAATGGGAGCTGTGGATAGGTAAGGCGATCATGAGGTAAAAATGGGTCTGCTTTGCTTTGTCGTTTTTTCAGACTATTCGGAACCTAAATACTGTGCCTCAAAGAGAGACATAATATATATATTGTTTAACTATTACAATATTTGGGTCATTGCTACTACTGAAGTAACAATCCTATTTCAAAGACTTGGCTGGACATCTGCACCTTCAGTATGCCTTCAGTCAGACTAGGCTGGTGGGCCAAGAGGCTTTTCTGTGTCTGCAGACTACTAGGCCTGTCAAGCAGCTACTAGGCCTGTCTGATCACGGTGGAGGCTAAAGTAGCCTTCTAACACAGAAGCTCTGCTATGTGTGCCCACTGGGCCAAACAAGGTAAGGGGCTGTGTTACCTCACTGGCTGGTGTGACATGATGTAACGAGTTAACGACGAGTCATGGAGTGCGTCCCAAATGGCACCCTATTCCCTAAATAGTGCACTATTTTAACTCAAACGTGTTCAATTAACTGTGGCTCACTCTGTTACCCACAATGAGGCTGTATCTTCTCCTCTTGTAAAGATCAACTGGTTGTGAGTGACTGGACTGGTAAGAATGACAAATAGTTATAGGGAAAACACCACTCATCATGTTCTAGCCCAGGGCTCTTCAACCCTGTTCCCGGAGAGCTACCATCCTGTAGGTTTTTGCTCCAACCCAAATCTAATGTCCCTGAATCTAATAATCAGCTGGTTGATATCACTGCTAGGCAAATCCCCGCCTTATCTTAGCTCATTGGTCACCATAGCAACACCCACCCGTAGTATGCGCTCCAGCAGGTATATCTCACAGGTCATCCCCAAAGCCAACACCTCCTTTGGCCGCCATTCCTTCCAGTTCTCTGCTGCAAATGATTGGAACGAACTGCAAAAATCTCTGAAGCTGGAGACACTTATCTCCCTCACTAACTTTAAGCATCAGTTGTCAGAGCAGCTTACCGATCACTGCACCTGTACACAGCCCATCTGTAATTAGCCCACCCAACTACCTCATCCCCATATTGTTATTTATTTTGCTCATTTGCACCCCAGTATCTCTATTTGCACATCATCTTCTGCACATCTATCACTCCAGTGTTAATACTAATTGTAATTATTTTGCACTATGGCCTATTTATTGCCTTACCTCCATAACTTACTACATTTGCACACACTGTATACAGATTTTCTATTTTTCTATTGTGTTATTGACTGTACGTTTCTGTTTATCCCATATGTAACTGTGTTATTGTCGTTTTTAATCGCACTGATTTGCTTTATCTTGGCCAGGTTGCAGTTGTAAATGAGAACTTGTTCTCAACTGGCTTACCTGGTAAAAAAAGGTGAAATAAAAATAAAAAATACAATTAGCTGAATCAGGTTAGTTACAGCTGGGATTTGAGTGAAAACCTACAGGAAGGTGGCTCTCCAGGAACAGGGTTGGAGAGCCATGTTGTAGCATGTCTCCTAAATGGCACCATATTCACCATAGTGCAGTGCACTACTTTTGACTAGGGTCGATAGGGCTCTGTTCAAAAGTAACACTACTATGTAGGAAATAGAGTGGCATTTGGGCCACATCCTTACTTTCTTTCAGACTGGTTCTCATCATATAAGGCCAGAACAAGCCAAAGCCCACTAAGCCTGTACATTTACAAAAACATTAATCACCTCCTGCAGAGGTTTATACAAGCAATGCCCACTACTGTACGTCAGCGGAATTATTCGGTTGACATTATCCTACATAGGCTCATTAGGCTTGCCAATTCATATTCATAACAACATGAAGAAGAAAGAAAAACTAATTTGGCCCGATCTTCAATTGCTGACTGATATGATGATAAACAAAGAGTATTGAACAGTAAAAGGTGTGCTCACAGTGCTGCCATGGAGGTGGTGTCCCACGAGTCCCCCAACATTATCCACTGCAGGGATGTTCAACCGGGGTCAAGGTACTGCAGGGGTTCCACAACATTTTAAAGTATTTATTTATTTATTTTTCAATGTTTTTATGAATATCGCTAGCAACAACGGAATAAACACATTTTGAATAACCTACCCACAGCAGAAAAGAGGAAGAATATCTTATTTCTAATGATGTCAACTTTATTTCTCTACTTCTAATATTGAGCAAATTACACTCACTGGAGTATCTGACATAGACTTTTAAAAAGCACCTGCGAATAGGCTACCAGTGCGGGGCCGCTGACTGCTCGTAAGCTTTCTTCACTCGGACATAGATCTTTGCCAACACATGGCTAACTTTTGTTTAACCTGCTAAACAGCTAAACAGCTGCTCTTAGCAAAAATTTGATTGTAGTTACACTATATATACAAAAGTATGTGGACACACCTTCAAATTAGTGGATTCGGCTATTTCAGCCACACCTGTTGCTGACAGGTGTATAAAATCGAGCACACAGCCATGCAATCTCCATAGACAAACATTGGCAGTAGAATGGCCTTACTGTAGAGCTCAGTGACTTTCAACGTGGCACCTTCATAGGATGCCACCTTTCCAACAAGTCAGTTCGTCAAATTTCTGCCCTGCTAGAGCTGCCCCGGTCAACTGTAAGTGCTGTTATTGTGAAGTGGAAACATCTAGGAGCAACGACATCTCAGCCGCGAAGTGGTAGGAAACACAAGCTCACAGAACGGGACCGCCGAGTGCTGAAGCGCGTATAAATCGTCTATCCTCGGTTGCAACACTCACTAACGAGTTCCAAACTGCCACTGGAAGCAACGGGTTTCCATGGCCGAGCAGCCGCACACAAGCCTAAGATCACCATGCACAATGCCAAGCATCGGCTGGAGTGGTGTAAAGCTCGCCGCCATTGGACTCTGGAGCAGTGGAATCACGCTTCAGGATCTGGCAGTCCGACGGATGAATCTGGGTTTGGCTGCCAGGAGAACGCTACCTGCCCGAATGCATAGTGCCAACTGTAAAAGTTTGGTGAAGGAGGGGCTGTTTTTCATGTTTCGGGCTAGGCCCCTTAGTTCCAGTGAAGGGAAATGTTAACGCTACAGCATACAATGACATTCTAGACTTTGTGGCAACAGTTTGGGAAAGGCCCTTTCCTGTTTCAGCATGACAATGCCCCGTGCACAAAGCGAGGTCCATACAGAAATGGTTTGTTGAGATCGGTGTGGAAGAACTTGACTGGCCTGCACAGAACCCTGACCTCAACCCCATTGAACACCTTTGGAATGAATTGTAACACCAACTGCAAGCCAGGCCTAATCGCCCAACATCAGTGCCCGACCTCACTAATGCTCTTGTGGCTGAATGGAAGCAAGTCCCTGCAGCAATTTTCCAACATCTAGTGAAAAGCCTTCCCAGAAGAGTGGAGGCTGTTATAGCAGCAAAAGGGGGACCAACTCCATATTAATGCCCATGATTTTGGAAGGAGATGTTCGACAAACAGGTGTCCACAGACTTTTGGTAATGTAGTGTACCTTTCTAGCTACTAGGCTATGTTAGAGTTTATACTTCCTCTTCCAATTATAATGTGGGGAGTTCAAAATACTGAAAAACTATTTACCAAATCTATTTATTTTTAAATGTTGATTACTTCTCATTGCCATTATCATTCACCTGATGATAAGAGAAAAAAAGTTAGCTAAGGTATGATGGGGTCCCTGGTCGCCGGTTTGCCTTGGAGAGGGTCTCTGGGCAAGGAAACAACCCTGATCTACTAAATCGGATAAGATCTATGCTGGGAATTGTAAGTGTATGTGCAGCCTACCTCCACAGACGTGACTGTAGTATAGTTAAATACCCTACTTCCCAAACCCTTTCATGCCAAAAAGCTGATCACACACGCAAAACACATCATAAACAAAACAAAATTAACATTCCGTTGACGCAAGCAGAGCACAGACTGCCTCGATATGTAACAGCTGCGTCCAAACAACATGCACATCTAATCTGTAACATTTACATTGTAACAACATGATGCTATGTATCCAGGTTTACCTTGGATTCAGACTATCCCTTGTCAGTTTTCTTGAGGAAGAACAGGAGCCTTGTTTTCCATCCAGACTATCCTTTCAAAGGACCTTTTTTAGTCGTTGCAGTTTGGCTCAAGTATTATTGACAACAGCCTGGCTGTCAGTGGACATCAACATTTATGTCTCTCTCTTCTTCAAAATAATAATAGAAAGCTCTAGTAGTTGGTGCGCTTATAAAAATCAGCTGGTCGGTGTAAAGATGTCATTTGTATGCGTTTATAGAGCCGAAAAGCTCAGGAGGAGACGCTGCCGATTTGCTGTATTCTGAGATCTGTGGCACCGCGAAGAGCCCTCTATCGAACACAAGGCGTCATGAACAGGGCTTTCCCTGATTATGAGGTAATCCCTTTTAGTGTTTGGGAAGGAAAAAGCCAGGCCTAAAACAATGAATTTATGTAACAGTACTGCCACCTGCTGTTTAGATTTGGTCGTGTTATGGCATTTTATTTATTTTTAGGAGAATAGGCCTATAATCTGCAAAACATTTCTTACCGGGTAGGATATGCAAGACAATACAACAAGACTCATGAATACTAGCAATCATTGATGAAACTGCTTCTTAATTGTTAAGATTAAAACCAACGTGTTTTGGCCCTTAGCCTTCGCCAGGGTTGGGGTTTTTCAGATAGAGGAGGATTTTATATATATTTTTCTTCTAAATGACGTCTTTCCATTGATTTTTTCTCTCCATTGGACAGTATAACATGATGTACCCACAATATATTGATCAGTTTACTTCAAAAAATAATTAGTGAGATTTGTGTACCTCATTACATCACATTTTGTTTGGTATTCCCATTGTCATTGGTCCCTGAACATTATGAAATATATTAGCGAATTCAGGTAGTTGCCCCCTTCAGGACTCAAACCCAGTTCCAGCGATTGTCAAGCCAACACCTTAACCATTACGCCAAGAGGTCCAAACCCCTTGATGAGGTCGCTAGGTGTAGGGTTAAGGTCACTATAATATAAAAGTCTCCATCTCTAACTGTTAAACCGGCAAAGCTGCGAAATGTATTGTTTTTACTTAAAACAATTTAGTTTTAAAGTATTGTCTAAATGTAACTGTGCATTCTGCATAATTCCGTCTAGAATGAAATAAATAGAATGAAATAACAAAAAAGAAGCATTTTTTTTTCACCTTCTGACTGCCCTACAAAACCTGCTGAATTTCCTCCTCACAACAACTGAAAAGAAGGCTACAGCAAACTCTCTGTTTTTACTTTTGGAATTGAAAGAAGTGCTAGGACTAGTTGAAAGCTAGAAGTTATGAACAAGAAAATAAAAACATTAACCTCAAAAACATAAACCTTGCGACCTTTTCTCCTGATACATGTTTTCATAGCCCAAGTGCCTCTGTCAAAGGACATCAAACTAGCTACTTTGTCTTTCCTCAGCTAAAATGTACTATTATTTTTAGGCAAATAGTGGCACCAGCAGCAGCTCACATACTTTCTCCAATGTCTTTAATAAGTCCTTTTTATTTTTACAGTAGCTTACCTTTGGTAAATATCTGTCTACATAGAGGTCACAATGTTCAGAGACATGGCCAGTGTTTTGAATCCTGTGATAGACTAGTATCCTTCCCTTTACTGTCTTCCTAAAGAACATTGCATTGATTCCCTTGCACTCCCATCACCAGAGGCTACCTCTGTACAGATCCATCAGGAGCATCAAATAAATCAGACTAAAGCTAGAGAGTCCTGTTCAGTGTGTGTGTGTGTGTGTGTGTGTGTGTGCGTGTGTGTGTCTTATAATGCTGCCAGGCAGATAATGATTGGTGGTTGGTGTTGACTTTGGATTCACTCTTCCTGTCTGCGTTCCAAATGGCTCCCTAGTCCCTATGCTCTGGTCAAAAATAGTGCACAATACAGGGAATATGGTGCCATTTGGGACGCAGTCCTGCCGGATGCTGGGTGGATTTCCCAGGGCATGAGTGTCAGAGACACATCAGAAACTGAAACCTAAAGCAACATCAACGGCTGCCTCTGAAATACTACACCTGATATATGGGAAAGGTTGGGGGGAAAAAATAAAGACATCCATACAATGTTTTTCTGTCACCTGATACCCTATTCATCGAAGGGCTGATGACAGCTTTATTGAGTGTACATTATGTTTGTAAAGTTACTGTCACCATATGTTGAATGGATGTCATGTACATATGAGTCACTATTTTAGAGTACTGAAGTACTGCAGGGCATTGGAGGCTGTTGGGAGGAGCTATAGGAGGACGGGCTCATTGTAATGGCTGGAATGAAATCAATGGAACGGTATCAAACACATAAAAAATATGGAAACCACGTGTTTGACTCCGTTCCAGCGATTCCATTCCAGCCATTACAATGAGGCCATCCTCCTTTAGCTCCTCCCACCAGCCTCCACTGCTGCAGGAGTTGGATACGTTTCAGCACTGTATGTCCTCAGACATAAAATGAAGACATGAAGGCTTTGCTCCACTAGATGGTGCCAAATAGCTTATTATGAGGCCATGGGTTCACTCACTCACTGCCTTAGAGCAGCGTTTTCCAAACTCAGTCCATAGCCAACTCTAGCCTGGTCCCAGATCTGTCTGTGCTCTATAGCCAACTCTAGCCTGGTCCCAGATCTGTTTGTGCTATGTGCTGTATAGCCAATGGCCGAAAGAGTTGGCTACACAGCACAAACAGATCTGGGACCAGGCTACTTGTCTAATATACTACCCCCAAAAAACGGACTGAAAAATGAAGTATTAATGATTACAAAAAAACTCCAGTTAGTGTAACATAACATGGTCCATTTTCAGGCAAAACTGCTCTTGTGTTAATTATGGGCAGCCTATTCCCTATGTAGTGCACTACTTTTTACCAGGACCCATAGGGCTCTGGTCAAAAATAATGCACTGCATCGGAGTAGGGTACCATTGGACGCACGCAACCTAGGCCCAGTTGTTGGAGAGCTGATGTCTCATTCAGGACCAGGGAGAATCAGTGTCCCTGGGCAGAATTATACAACAACCATTTCAATATTTAATTAAACCAACAACAGCCAAACAGAACAGGAGAAAACACTGCATACCAAATAATGACCAGCGAACAGTCGGCACCTAGCTGAATAGTACAGTAGCTGGTGGTGACTTGCATCCCAAATGGCACCCTGTTCCCTATAGAGTACACTACTTTTGACCAGAGCCCTATGGGCCCTGGTAAAAAGTAGTGCACTATATTATCAATAGGGTGTAATTTGGGATGTAATCGGTCTTTCTGTGAAACAACTCGGCAGAATTTTTAAGAAGACAGACCATGACGACAAAAGAGAGCCTCCCAGGTTGTTGATGCAAGTATTATGAGGTGGGATTGACCTGCTTCTCCCACCACAGCATGTCATTGACATCGCCATAATGTTATGTATTAGCTGATTTTCTGCTTTATTTTTACAACACATTTGTAGCTTAAAGGGCAATCTGGGATTGGTACATCCGTTTCCATCCTTCAGCGGAATGGCGGTGTGACCGCTTTGTTGTTTGAATAGCAAATTGCCCCCTTTAACATTTTAAAACTTTTCTGTGTTGTCAGGGATCAAGACATGTCTGGGAATATCCCGAGGTATACAGTATTGAACATAGAGACGAAGAAAAAAGACTAGCAAAAGATAACATTTGTGTTCACTTATTTTTTACATTTTACATTGACATTTTAGTCATTTAACATATGCTCTTATTCAGAATGACTTACAGGAGCAATTAGGGTTAAGTGCTTTGCTCAAGGGCACAGACAGAATTTTCACCTAGTCGACTCATAGATTCGAACCAGCGACCTTACGGTTACTGGCCCAACGCTCTTGAACTTTTCAAAACCCATTCACATCACATAGCCTTCCCCTCTTGCAGATGATCTTTTTCAACTCCAGTGTACTTTACAACAATCATTAAATAAATATGTGTATTCTGCATAGAATAAAAATGACTGGTGACTAAATTGCGACATTCTTTCCCATTTCTTTCATGGTGAAATGGTATGCCATCCGTAGAGAGACATTTGAGCCAATCAAACAGCACAAGTGGGGAGCCGAAAGTAGAAAAAAATTGATAACTTTTCCCGGTGACATCATTCACCCCTTTCCAGCTTGCTAAATGAGCCAGTCACACTTCATATGCAATCTATAGGATTATGATTAGATTAGAAATTGAATAGTCACATGTACAGGGTTGCAGGTGTAATTACAGGGTACATTGAAAAACTGAAACTCCGAGCTCCAACAATCATGGTAGCTAGCTAAGTGCACAGACACAACGCACAAAACACAAAATGCTTCCTCCAAGTCCAGCTATCTGGCCACTGTAGCTAGTAACATTATAATTAAATCACAATGGATTTATTTCCATGAAGCAGCTGGCTGCCAAGAGTCAATGCCTAGGTCTTTACCTAGGTAGCACAACAGCTAAGGGTTATTAGAGGCATGGCGAAGCAGCCTCTGGAATAGCCTGCCAGAAAACCTGAGTGGGTCGTAAAACACACCTTTTTAGCTTTGCTTTTCCTTACGGTGCTTTTTAGTCATTCAGATTCTATTATTCTTCTTTAGTTTTTTTTATCCTCTTATGTTGTGTAGCAAATATTTCCGTTTTTATTTTAATTGTTTTTATTAGTTTTTTCCTGTGAAGCACATTGCGTTGCATTCCATGCCAGAAATGTGCTGTAATATAACGATTGATTTGATTTGATACTAACTAGCGAATCATGCTAACCATTTAGTTAATGTTAGCCAGCTAGCAAAAAATGTATCTATGGGCTGAATGCGATTATGAAGAGTGAATTAAATTGTTTCCTTGTCATCTTTCTAGTTAGTTATCTAGCTGTGCCCATCTGGCTAATATCAACAAGGGCTTTTTACAACAATTGCAACATTAGGGACTGTATGTTATTTATAATGAGGGATACCTGGAGAAAATTGGACCTCTGAAATGAAAATGGATGGCCTTCTCTTCAGCAAAATATATTTTTATCCGACCCTCCCTGAATGCTTGGGCAAAAAAACAAGTGACCCTCCCCCATACCCAAAATAAGTGGATAGCAGAGAACATGCCTACCATTTACCTTCACTCCTAGGACAGACCAGAGCCTTAGATATGCAGTTTTAGAAACTATTCTTCGTTTTGTAAGCATTACATGGAAAAGTAGCCAGAAGGCTGTGGATTCGCAGACCACGGTGGACAAGGGGCTGGGTGAAAATATATCCATTATAATAAAAGCACTGCATGAATCTATCATCTTATTTGCGGTCTGAGAAAAAATGACCTTTCATTAACGCATTTCATGCAATTCTATGTCATTTTACAGGACTGGGGACAAGCAGAATCTTTTTTAATACCACAACAGAGCATTACACCAGAGACGTTTTGATTTCTATACAGGCTATTAGGGGGATAGTCTAAGTTTGGAACAGTGCTAAAGTCGTCTATCAACTGTAAAAATGTAGTGCAACAGAACCAGTTACAACTGAAGTATCGGATCGTCAATGAATTAGAGAAAAAGCCATTTGCTGTTTAACACAGCAGCCGTATATCATCAGGTAGGCCTATATGCTTGTGTAACTTTTTGTTCTTAAAAAAACTTTTTCCCATGATACTTTTGTTACAAAATAGATTTGTGTTGACCGTGATTAGGGCATGGGAATATAAAAGCATCCGCTAGGCTAAATTAATAAACTAGGCATGCATAGCTCACCGCGTGATCCTCAAGCCACAGACTGGCCAAACTCATGTTTCTAAAAGTGAATTCAAAGGCACTGTATAGCCTAATAAGGCATTCTTTCATTTAATTATTATTTAATTCTAAGTAATTATATATTTTTATATCATTTTATACAGCCTAAATGTGAACTGTATAGGCATGTTTTTGAAGTGCTGTTGTTGATGTGTTGTTGAAATGCTGAGGGCTTCTACCAGCATGTAGCATGTCACAAATGCTTCACAATTGATTTCTTAAATGGCAGCTTTGAAATAATAATAATATAGCCTAAATTAGGCTACCTGGCTTGCTCCTGACTGATTTAGAGTTAGTATGTTGCTTAATAGCCTGTTGAAATGTTGAACGTCAATTGATAGTGACAGAATAACACATTACTTCCCAAGCAAGGTACATCTTTTGTCTCCTCGGCTATGGAATGTTGTAGCGCAGACTCTGGATGTCATAGAGACAAACCAAATATATCATATATGCATCTGAGAGATTCTGGAACCTGCCGGGCGTTTCTCTCCCAGTGCTCCCTCATCTTCGAGCTGCAGCCTTCTTCGTTCCCCTTGGACCGCTCGAAGATAGCGTACCTTATAACGCTGAGGTCCAGGAGGGCTCTCGCCTGGGCTACGGTGGTGTCGAAGCAACAATCCACTGTTTGACTCAGTCTGGAGGAGTTCATGGTGGAGGTACGAAAAGTGTTAGATTCTCCGTTGTCCGGGAGAGAGACTGCTCGTAAGCTGCTCCAACTACGTCAAGACTCCCGTAGTGTGGCAGACTATGCGGTGGATTTTCGCACGTTAGCTGAGAGTGCCTGGAACCCGGAAGCCATGTTCGACACGTTCCTTCACGGATTATCGGAGGTGATTAAAGACGAGCTCGCAGCCCGGGAGCTGCCCATGGACCTCAACTCCCTCATAGCCTTGACCATCCGGATCGATGGACGGCTACGGGAATGTAGGAGGGAGAGGGGGTCTGTTCCCTGTCGCTCTCGCTCATCCTCGATTTCCACCTCGCCTCCGAGGAATCCCGGAAATCCACGAAGTCTACATTTCCGAGAGAGTCCGATGTCACCCGAGACTCGTACGATCCGCCTCCTGTGTCTGCATCTGGGTCTTAGCCTGAGCCGTGATACAATACCCTCACATAACTGCCCTGGTTTTAACTTAACACACCAAGCTCTTCACTGACACTGAGATTTTTAAGGAGTGCATGGTGACTGATGGAATTGGCTGACAAAATCTATGGATAGTAGACTATAATTTTGTCTGTCAAACAGGTAGGCATACCTCTTATTTCTTGAATAGGAAGAAATAGGCTCCAACACAAAGCCCTCTTGTTGTTAGTAGCCAAACGTCAAATTAAAATGAAGACTGTTTAAATGAATTAGGCCTTCTTGAATTAGCCTACTTTCAGCACCCATGCGCTGTCCATCTCCGCGGCTGCCGCTTCATATTAATGTAAGTTATGTAAATTACTAGAATATGGCTTAATATGAGGTCAATAACTCTGATAAATAGCTTCATTATATTATAGCAGTAGCAAGCTTACATGCAGTCCTCATCTTCGCACTCTCCCTCTCAAACTGAACAGGACATTAGTAGGCCTAGTCCGCACACACAGATAATGCATTTTTGGGGGCAAATATTTTTTTTATTCTGGAAGAAGCTTTTGACTCGCCTCCTGAAGTGCCACCGTACACAGCACAGTCATTGGGTTAGGCAGCACAAAAGGGTTTACATCAGCAAGAGCGGGGCAGGCTGGGGTTCATGATTGGGAACGCCTATCCATTGCAGTGTGTAATGCAGTGTAGCCTAGTTTTATATACACCATCCCAGCAGTGCAAAAACTTGGGAAGAAAGTACATTTTCTTGGAAAATTTAACTTTTCCCTGTGCTTCTCCGAGCATGCTCTTCATATAGCCAAGGCCTATGGCCTACAGCAGAGAATCAGGGATGAGGGGCAGCATCAGGCACACATAGATATACTATAATAAGCAACCCATTCTCAAACCCTGAGCAATATGATATTTAATCGATTACAAATTACATGACCCTCCTCTGGACTAAATAAAAAAATACTAAACCCTCCCCCTGACTGAAAAAATAATGACCCTACCCCATTTTCCTCCAGGTAACAATAACAATTGTGTAAATTTCGACCGCTCCCTTAGTGCAGCTAGATAGCTAGCTTGCTAGCTAACATTGGCTATCTAGACCATAAAACAACACACACGGACATGCATTGCCAAACAACGCTACTGCCACCTTCTGGTTTGGAATATTTTAACAAGGCTGAGTGGCTGACGACTTAAAGGTCTATGCCGTGTGAACACAAAAGAGATTGACTGCCGACACACTGTTCAGAGGTGCTAAGTACTGTTGGCAGGCAAACATTTGACAATCATACCGGTTTGTCTGAGCCTTTATGCCAATTTACAATAGCAACACCTCCCAAGAAGGGAAGTGGGGAAAACATCTACTGTGTCTCATATTGATACCAATGAACTGCCTGGCTTTTTGTATGCATAGAAAGACAATCTGGTGGTGAAACAATGTAGGATAACCTGTAGGACATCAGTAGCTAGTGGTTCACAAGTTCTCATTTCCCCCCCATGATGAATGTTTTAAGTGTCCTGTTGCCTCATTATGTAACCTTTGACTCCCAGTAGGCCCACAGTGTGAGGTTGAATCCCAAATGGCACCCTATTTAGTGCACTACTTTTGACCAAAGCCCTATAGGGCTCATAGGGCCCTGGTCAAAAGTATTGCACTATGTAGGGAATAGGGTGCCATTTGGGACACAACCTCACACTGTTAGTGTTGGCTCTTGAGACTAACCATATTTTATGACATAACAGAATAGTAATGTGTGAAGATGTTTTTTTTCTTCATTTTTTTGTGTAAAAAGGGTCATATGAACTTGACGTGATGAATTGTGAACCTATCGTGAACCCTATCCACATGAGGCTTCAATATGTGTTTTTATCATGCTCTATAATATAGAGTCTATATCATGTTCCATGGAGGCTATAACAGCTTCCTGGTTTAACTCACCAAGAACCAGGGTCGTATTCATTAGGGGACTGAAACAGGGATGGACTACCTAGACTTGACCAATAAGAAACGCTCATGTTAGTTCTCGAATGAATATAACTCAGTCTCAAAGCACTAGAGAGAAAGAAGCACAACAATATCCCATTGATAGGGAAAACTACGTACGGAAAAATAGATAAACACATGCAAACACAACCTCCAAGAATAATATGCTAGTTCATTCATTCTTAGAATTCCCCAACTGATAAAGCATCTAAGCCTCTTCAGAGAGAGAGAAAGAGACAGAGGGAGAGAGGGTTAACTTTGAGACAAAAGCAGAGTACTTCATACTGCGAGGAATGAGAGAGAGAGGTTTTGTAACTTCTTATTGGATAGTTCAATAACATGGATGGTGAAACTCAAGGAATATTGCTTTCTTTTGTTTATTGCTTTATTTGTGAGTTCTGTACATTCTTTGGCAACACAAGAGTATATTTGCTGCGCCAATAAAGCACATTGACTTAAAATTGAATCAGGAAGCAGGGAAGAAAAATACTTTATTGCCATGAGTGAACGTGAAGAATTACTGTATATAGTACAGTATATCATTTCATAACTTTCAAAACTAAAAGCTTCTTCTCGTACAGTGAAGTGCAGACATGTTTTTATTTTTTTTGTGATATATTTTTTTTAGCTGTGATATTTCGAAACACATCTCAGAGAGAGAGAGAGAAACACTGGAGACAAAAACAGACAGGACTCCCCAGAATATGTACTCAGAGAGCCATGTGTGTGGTCAGAATATGACCTTCTACAGGGAACAGACCCCCTCTACATTTTTCGCCTACTTAGCATTTTCATTTGTATTGTCAGGGCTATTAAATATGCAGACTTTGTCTGGCCTCAATCGTTTCACATGTCCCTCTAGTCTACCCTCTCTACTTAATGGTCAAATGATCTACATAGAATGTGCTTAGAGTAATTATAAACTGGGTGGTTCGAGCCCTGAATGCTGATTGGCTGACAGCTGTGGTATAACAGCCCGTATACCATGGGTATGACAAAACATTTATTTTTACTGCTATAATTACATTGGTAACCAGTTTATAATAACAATAAGGCACCTCAGGGGTTTGTGGTATATGGCAAATATACCACGGCTAAGGGCTGTGTCCAGGCGTTGCGTTGTACCTAAGAACAGCCCTTAGCCGTGGTATATTGGCCATAAACCACACCCCCTCAGGCCTTATTGCTTAAATATAAGATGACTCAGTGATGTCTAACATAAGAACAGTCAGGGATGTTTCTGAATTGAATACTGGAATTGAATACAATGCTCAATCAAGTTCCGCTGTAATATTTACAGGGATATAAATAGGCCAAAGAGTAGCAAAAGCAGTTCCCACAAACTCTAAAAGTCTGTTGCTGACAGGGCCCACATTTAGCAACTTCCCCATTACAAAAGGAGAGACAGAGCGAGAGAGAGCAAGAGAGAGAGAAAGATAGAGAGAGAGAGAGAGAGCGAGAGAGAGCAAGAGAGAGAGAAAGATAGAGAGAGAGACGGGGGTCTGAGGCCTTATTGATTGCTGTAACTTAGAACCCTGACTGCACCAGAATGTGAGATGAACAGAACCCAACAACTGATGCTCTGTATTTGCTCCTAGATTGGCTGAGGGCCGCACACACAGTGATCTGTCATCCTCAGCCTCGTCTGCTCCGGCCCAAAGCGCCTCCACCATCCTGTATGATGTCACCAGGGGCTCCCTTTACCCCCCCCCCCCCCCTTCCTTCAGGCCAGGATGAATGGGTGGTAGGGGTCATGGGTGGTTGAGGTATGGGTTAGGGTTAGAGCCGGGGCTGTGGCTGATGGGGTCATGACTGTCTGTCTATGGGACAGTGTCCAGATGACCTTCTCACCCCCTCTATCAGCCACTCCCATCACCTGGAGCTGTTCTGCCAGGCCATCCGGCCCTGTGTGGGATTATGTTCCAGCCCCGCTACCTTCCTCCCACCCACACAAGCACAAGCACAAGCACACATACACACACACACACACACACACACACACACACACACACACACACACACACACACACACACACACACACACACACACACACACACACACACACACTGATTACACACTACAGCCCTACCTCCTCCAGTCTCCTAGGGTTCAAACACACTCTCTCCCCATGACTTCATCCAGGCCAGAGTCTCTATGGGGTAGTCCAATACCCAGGACCCTGAGGTCTTACTGTTCTATACTGTAATTAATGGCTTTAACAGCCACGGGCTGTGTGTGTGTGTGTGTGTGTGTCTGGCCCAGCCAGAGTGTTCTTTCTCAGGCCTCGTTATGTTAGGTGATGAACAGTACAGGTCTGGAGCGTTGACAGACTCCAAGAACAGGATGAATTAAAAGGCTTGTGTGAGGATTTGTTATTCCTCTGTAACAATCCCCCTCTCGTCCTCTCCTCTTCTCCTCTCCACAGTCCAGCTGCAGTCTGCCTTCAGCCCCCTGGACAGACACAGAGCGAGGAGAGGGTTATTATTATTATAATCACAGTACTGCTGATTGGATTAGCAGCTGGACAGCCCCAGCACAGGCCTGCATCCCAAATGGCACCCCATTTCCTATATAGTGCACTACTTTCGACCAGGGCCCATAGGGTTTCCCATAGGGCTCTGGTCTAAAGTAGTGCACTATATAGGGAATAGGGTGCCACTTGGGATGTACTCAGAATCATCACTTTCCCAAGGACCAGTGTCAGAGAACAGAGGGCCCCTATAGCACTGATTAGGGTCCAGTCAGTGTAGGGTTAATAATCCACACTGTAAAACAACATGCACACACACGCACACACACACACACACACCCACACTTCCCATGTGCACCTCCAGCTTCAACTCTGTGAAAGCATTAGGAATGTTTCTCAGTGGACTCACTGAATACGTCCCAAATGGCACCCTATTCCCAATTTAGTGCACTACTTTTGATTAGGGCTCTGGTCAAAAGTAGTGCACTATATAGGGAATATGGTGCCATTTGGGACGCAGACACTGGTTGTGAATGTATGTACAATGTGGTGAGCACTTCCTTTCGCACTGATTCATATGAGCACTGTAGCAGTGGGGTGCTAATAGGACTGACCTCTAACCTCTAGTTCCAAGGATCATGGGGTTGATCAGGAGGCATTCATATTTTCATGGGAATAAATAAAAAATAAAAATTATAGTTCATTACCATTTTCATATGCAAGACACACAGACAAAATCTACGATTATAATTCCCTGATTCCTTTAATATTCAAAATTTTATTTCAGCCGTAGTTTCTCAAATTGAAGGGTTAGGGAGAGGTTTGATCATATTATTTCTTAAACATGGGATTATAATCTGTGTGTTAGCAATCAAAGAATGAAATACAAAAAGGATTAAGTAAGGGATTAATCTGTTCTAATCTGATGAAGTATACTGGACCGTACTGTATTGAGTGGACGTCAGGAAAGCTGAGCCAGTTAATACACTTCGGGAGTTACTTGCTGAAGTCCCCTTCAAGCAGGAAGCACCCTTCAACAGACATTTGTGAGCCCAGACAAAACACAAACGGCAGGCACTACCCCAGACGGTCAGCACTAAAAACAGCTGACATGTTCAAGTCACACATCAAGATGTGCCATAGTGCAGAGGAAGCTATGACCTGTGCTTTCCTGAAGGCTGAACGGCAGGTTTAGTGAGGCCTATGGTTCTAAATGTCACATCGACTTTTATTTATGGGTTATCTCAGAACCCAGAACCAAGTCTGCATCCCAAATGGCAACCTATTCTCTGTGCACTATTGTCCAGGACTCATAGAGAATATGGTGCCATTTTGGACACAGATGAAATCTCGCGTGCAGTCTGTCAAAAGAGACTAATCTATGCCTTCATCCATTTTGTCAAAGTAATTTTAAATGGCATATATATAGAAGCAAGGGTGTGATTCTTTATATCGCTTTCAGTGATTATTCATGTTCTAATGTTTTGTGACCAGGTTGTCACATCTGACTTCAGTTAGGCCACACACACACACACACACACACACACACACACACACACACACACACACACACACACACACACACACACACACACACACACACACACACTTTCAGAACAGCAGTGACTGCCAATGAAAGGGAATACATCTACAGAGCCCACTGCAAACAAACATATGTCTACTTGGCAGCTTATTGAAAATATGTCTAGTTAGGAAAGCAAATAATCCTAGGTGATTGATTCCATTATTGGATTTTGGTGTTTCTTGACTGTGCCATAACAGAGTTTCTCTAAAAGCAATATGCAGGCTTGTCCATAAAGTCTAACTCAAAGGTTTTAGACTACTGTAAGTATACAGTACCAGTCAAAAGTTTGGACACACCTACTCATTCAAAGGTTTTTCTTTATTTTTACTATTTTCTACATTGTAGAATAATAGTGAAGACATCAAAACTATGAAATAACACATATGGAATCATGTAGAAACCAAAAAAGTGTTAAACACATTTTCTTCAAAGTAGCCACCCTTTGCCTTGATGACAGCTTTGCACACTCTTGGCATTCTCTCAACCAGTTTCACCTGGAATGCTTTTCCAACAGTCTTGAAGGAGTTCCCACATATGCTGAGCACTTGTTGGCTGCTTTTCCTTCACTCTGCGGTCCAACTCATCCCAAACCATCTCAATTGGGTTGAGGTCGGGGGATCGTGGAGGCCAGGTCATCTGATGCAGCACTCCATCACTCTCATTCTTGGTCAAATAGCCCTTAAACAGCCTGGAGGTGTGTTGGATCATTGTCCTGTTGAAAAACAAATTATAGTCCCACTAAGCGCAAACCAGATGGGATGGCGTATCGCTGCAGAATGCTGTGGTAGCCATGCTGGTTAAGTGCGCCTTGAATTCTAAATATATCACTGACAGTGTCACCAGCAAAGCACCCCCACACCATCACACCTCCTCCTCCATGCTTCACGGTGGGAACCACACATGCAGAGATCATCCGTTCACCTACTCTGCGTCTCACAAAGACACGACGGTTGGAACCAAAAATCTCAAATTTGGACTCATCAGAGCAAAGGACAGATTTCCACCGGTCTAATGTCCATTGCTCGTGTTTCTTGGCCCAAGCAAGTCTCTTCTTCTTATTAGTGTCCTTTAGTAGTGGTTTCTTTGCAGCAATTCGACCATGAAGGCCGGATTCACGCAGTCTCCTGTGAACAGTTGATGTTGAGATGTGTCTGTTACTTGAACTCTGTGAAGCATTTATTTGGGCTGCAATTTCTGTGTAACTAATGAACTTATCCTCTGCAACAGAGGTAACTCTGGGTCTTCCATTCCTGTGGCGGTCCTCATGCGAGCCAGTTTCATCATAGCGCTTGATGGTTTTTGCAACTGCACTTGAAGAAACTTTCAAGATTCTTGCAATTTTCTGGATTGACTGAACTTAAAGTAACGATGGACTGTCGTTTCTCTTTGCTTATTTGAGCTGTTCTTGCCATAATACGGACTTGGTCTTTTACCAAATAGGACTATCTTCTGTATACCATCCCTACCTTGTCACAACACAACTGACTGGCTCAAACGCATTAAGGAAAGTAATTCCACAAATTAACTTTTAACAAGGCACACCTGAAAATTGAAATGCATTCCAGGTGACCACCTCATGAAGCTGGTTGAGAGAATGCCAAGAGTGTGCAAAGCTGTCCCCACCTTTATTTAACCAGGTAAGCCAGTTGAGAACAAGTTCTCATTTACAACTGCGACCTGACCAAGATAAAGCAAAGCAGTGCGATAAAAACAACAACACAGAGTTACATATGGGGTAAACAAAACATAAAGTCAAAAATACAACAGAAAATATATATACAGTGTGTGCAAATGTAGCAAGTTATGGAGGTAAGGCAATAAATAGGCCAGAGTGCAAAATAATTACAATTTAGTATTAACACTGGAATGATAGATGTGCAAGAGATGATGTGCAAATAGAGATACTGGGGTGCAAATGAGCAAAATAAATAACAATATGGGGATGAGGTAGTTGGGTGGGCTAATTTCAGATGGGATGTGTACAGGTGCAGTGATCGGTAAGCTGCTCTGACAACTGATGCTTAAAGTTAGTGAGGGAGATAAGTCTCCAGCTTCAGAGATTTTTGCAGTTCGTTCCAGTCATTGGCAGCAGAGAACTGGAAGGAATGGCGGCCAAAGGAGGTGTTGGCTTTGGGGATGACCAGTGAGATATACCTGCTGGAGTGCATACTACGGGTGGGTGTTGCTATGGTGACCAATGAGCTAAGATAAGGCGGGGATTTGCCTAGCAGTGATTTATAGATGACCTGGAGCCAGTGGGTTTGGCGACGAATATGTAGTGAGGACCAGCCAACAAGAGCGTACAGGTCACAGTGGTGGGTAGTATATGGGGCTTTGGTGACAAAACGGATGGCACTGTGACTACATCCAATTTGCTGAGTAGAGTGTTGGAGGCTATTTTGTAAATGACATCACCGAAGTCAAGGATTGGTAGGATAGTAAATTTTACGAGGGCATGTTTGGCAGCATGAGTGAAGGAGGCTTTGTTGCGAAATAGGAAGCCGATTCTAGATTTAACTCTGGATTGGAGATGCTTAGTGTGAGTCTGGAAGGACAGTTTACAGTCTAACCAGACACCTAGGTATTTGTAGTTGTCCACATACTCTAGGTCAGACCTGCAGAGAGTAGTGATTCTAGTCGGGTGGGCGGGTGCCAGCAGCGTTCGATTGAAGAGCATGCATTTAGTTTTACTAGTGTTTAAGAGTAGTTGGAGGCTACGGAAGGAGTGTTGTATGGCATTGAAGTTCGTTTGGAGGTTTGTTAACACAGTGTCCAATGAAGAGCCAGATGTATACAAGATGGTGTCGTCTGCGAAGAGGTGGATCTGAGAGTCACCAGCAGTAAGAGCGACATCATTGATATACACAGAGAAAAGAGTCGGCCCGAGAATTGAACCCTATGGCACCCCCATAGAGACTGCCATAGGTCCAGACAACAGGCCCTCCAATTTGACACATTGAACTCTATCTGAGAAGTAGTTGGTGAACCAGGCGAGGCAGTCATTTGAGAAACCAAGGGTATTTAGTCTGCCAATAAGAATGCGGTGGTTGACAGAGTCGAAAGCCTTGGCCAGGTCGATGAAGACGGCTGCACAGTACTGTCTATTATCGATCGCAGTTATAATATCGTTTAGGACCTTGAGCGTGGCTGAGGTGCACCCATGACCAGCTCGGAAACCGGATTGCATAGCGGAGAAGGTACGGTGGGATTCGAAATGGTCGGTGATCTGTTTGTTAACTTGGCTTTCAAAAACTTTCGAAAGGCAGGGCAGGATGGATATAGGTCTGTAACAGTTTGGATCTAGAGTGTCACCCCCTTTGTCATCAGGGCAAAGTGTGGCTACTTTGAAGAATCTCAAATATAAAATATATTTTGATTTGTTTAACACTATTTTGGTTACTACATGATTCCATATGTGCTATTTCATAGTTTTGACATCTTCACTATTATTCTACAATGTAGAAAATAGTAAAAATAAAGAAAACCCTTGAATGAGTAGGTGTGTCCAAACTTTTGACTGGTACTGTATTTGTAGGGTTGGAAAATTCCAGTAACTTTCCCAAAATTCTATGGTTTTCCTGCTTATTGCCTCCTAATTCCAACCAGGATTTCTGGAAAACCTGAGAATTTTGGGAAAGTTACTGGAATTGTCCAACCCTACAGTATATATGTGTTTCCAAAAGGGTAGTATTCATAAATCTAATGAGGTTCAGTTTTCTTGTACCTATTACTAGTCTGACTGAGTAAACTGCTATAACTGTCTTCTCTTTTCATAAAGAAATGTGGTTCTCTGTTGATAGATACACTACATGACCAACAGTATGTGGACACCTGCTCGTCGAACATCTCATTCCAAAAACATGGGCATTAATATGGAGTTGGTCCCCCCTTTGCTTCTATAACAGCCTCCACTCTTCTGGGAAGGCTTTCCACTAGATTTACATTTACATTTTAGTCATTTAGCAGACGCTCTTATCCAGAGCGACTTACATTAGCAATTAGGGTTAAGTGCCTTGCTTAAGGGCACATCGACAGATTTTTCACCTAATCGGCTCGGGGATTAGAACCAGCGACCTTTCGGTTACTGGCACAACGCTCTTACCCACTAAGCTACCTGCCACCCACTAGATGTTGGAAAATTGCTGCAGGGACTTGCTTCCATTCAGCCACAAGAGCATTAGTGTGTTCGGGCACTGATGTTGGGCGATTAGGCCTGATACGAAGTGGGCATTCCAATTCATCCCAAAGGTGTTCGATGGGGTTGAGGTCAGGGCTCTGTACAGGCCAGTCAAGTTCTTCCACACCGATCTCGACAAACCATTTCTGTATGGACCTCGGTTTGTGCACGGGGGCATTGTCATGCTGAAACAAGAAAAGGCATTCCCCAAACTGTTACCACAAAGTTGGAAGCACAGAACCATCTAGAATGTCATTTTATGCTGTAGCGTTAAGATTTCCCTTCACTGGAATGAAGGGGCCTAGCCCGAACCATGAAAAACAGCCCCAGACCATTATTCATCCTCCACCAAACAGTTGGCGCTATGCATTGGGGCAGGTAGCGTTCTCCTGGCATCTGCCAAACCAGTGATGCCAACTTAGCAATTTTGTTGCTAGATATAGCAACTTTTCAGACTACCCTGGCAACTTGTTTTTCAAACAGCACCTAGCAACAAATGTAGCTACTTTTAAAAATGTATTTGGAACTTTTAGCAACTTTTGAAAAGTGACTCAAACGCTAAAATGCACGCACTTTCCCTCTAAATGACACAAAAATGTTTTTCTCTGTCACACACTCAGTCACAACACACGTGCCTGGCTGCAAAAGTGCTTTGTGAGTGACGTCAGCAGCAGATGCTCAGCTCGTGCACAGGCAGCAGCAGCAGGCCAGCCAAGCTGCACAACAACCTGGAGAGAGCTGGAGAGAGATGCCTAGCGCACACATCATTATTTGAGTTAAGTTGCTTGTTCAATAAGAAGCATATGTACCTTATTATTAGCTTGTACCTATAATTGTTGATCAGTTAGGTAGCATGTTAACTAACTACCAATAGACTGCTTAAAACTATAATTGTTCAGAATGTGTAGGTTTACTAGTTAATAAGAAAATAAATAACATGTAATTGTTCAATAATGTGTAATGTGTAATTGTTCAATAATTCAATGTGTTATGTAAAAAAAAAAAATATCTGATCATATAAAATGTGTTGTGTTTATATTACTTTTACAAAAAAAATAATGATAATAAACAAACAAATCTAAACTAACAAATGTCAAATCATATTTGTCACCGAGATGGCCAGTCAATTTGAGTAACGTTACTGTGTATTCTACGTAATGACGCAGTTTTAAGTTATTACGTAATGATGTCATCACGCAATGACATCACAACGTCATTTAGCAACTTTTAGCAACAAATCGACCTGCCTCTAGCAACTTCCCCTGAAAATTAGTTGGCAACACTGCGCCAAACCCAGATTCGTCTGTCGGAGTGCCAAATGGTGAAGCATGATTCATCACTCCAGAGAAGGCGTTTTCACTGCTCCAGAGTCCAATGGCGGCGAGCTTACCACCACTCCAGCCGACACTTGGCATTGCGCATGGTTATCTTAGGCTTGTGTGCAGATGCTTGTACATGGAAACCCATTTCATGAAGCTCCCGACAAACAGTTCGTGCAGTTTGGAACTCGGTAGTGAGTGTTCCAACCGAGGACAGACGATTTTTACGGGCTGCGTGCTTCAGCACTCGGCAGTCCAGTTCTGTGAGCTTGTGTGGTCTACCACTTCGCGGCTGAGTCGTTGTTGCTCCTAGACGTTTCCACTTCACAATAACAGCACTTACAGTTGATCGGGGCAGCTCTAGCAGGGCAGAAATTTGACGAACTGATTTGTTGGAAAGGTGGCATCCTATGACGGTGCCACGTTGAAAGTCACTGAGGTCCTCAGTAAGGCCATTCTACTGCCAATGTCTGTCTATGGAGATTGCATGGCTGTGTGCTAAATTTTATACACCTGTTAGCAACTGGTGTGGCTGAAATAGCCGAATCCACTAATTTGAAGGGGCGTCTCCACTCCGTCCAGTAACCGGACAGTAAGGCCCAGTGATGTGAAGTAGAAGTGACACAGTATTCACTCAAAAGTCCACATACTTTTGTATATACTGTATAGTGTAAGTCTATAATGTTTCTCAGTCCGTGGCAGACAGCTTGGCTTATGGTCTCCATGGTTCATCCAACTAGAACCAGGCTTACGGAGTAACAGGCCGTTGTGCTCTGTGGGTAGATCTCAAATGGCACCCTATTCCCATATTAAGTGCACTACTTTTAGTGCACTATAGGGAATGGGGTGCCTTTTGGGGCGCAGCCGTGAGTAGTAACCAGTGACAGATCCACAGGCGTGACGGTGAGCTCTGCAGACGGATCCCTTTAAACTCCCAGGGCTTTAGAACAGTAACACCACTGTGTCTGCGGGGCTGATGCCTTCCTTTGTCACAGAGCTGCTAAGCTCCCAATGCAAATCTAGAGTGAATACTCTGTCACTTCTACTTCACATCACTGGGCCTTACTGTCCGGTTACTGGACGGAGTGGAGAGAGGGAGGGAGGGAGGGAGGGAGGGAGGGAGGGAGGGAGGGAGGGAGGGAGGGAGGGAGAGGGAGTCAAAGGGGGTCATCTAAGGTCTTTATCTTTCTCTCTTCTATGGAGGAGAGGAATGGAGTGATGTTGTGATGCAGTACAAGCCAGCAGCACGGTGACTGCAACATCTTTTGTTTATGTGTTTGTGTCTTTCAAATGTATGTGTTTGTGCGTGTGTGTGTGTGTATGTGTTAGTTTATGTATATTGTGTCTGTGTATGTTGGCATACAGTATGCCTGTCTGTATTATGTTTATTGTGTCTATGCTAGCTCTGCCGATGGTGTCATGATGTAGAAAGTTAAAGCTCAGACACACCGGTAGGATTGTCAAACGTTTGCCTGCCGACAGTACCATGCACCTCTGAACAGTGTCAGCAGTCAATCTCTTCTGTGTTCACACAGCAAAGACCTTGAAGTTGATAATCAATCAATAATATAATAATACTTTTAGCAAAAATGTTTATTTTTAATTCACAATCTGTAGAAGCAATGAGAATAGAAAGGTTCAGAATTTTTGTAAAACATTACAGTACGGTTGAAATATATATGGCAAATAGAAATCCTATATGGATGGTGTTAAGAAATAGATGGGAGGTATTGAATAGAGTTGAATGATGGGACTAATAACAAATAACAACACATAATAACAAAGATAGCTAATAATGTAAGCATACTGTGTCCATAATAAGTATATAGGTTGTATGTTGGGAGCTTTTGGGAAGGAGCACAGTTAGAAAGATATGCCATATAGAAGCAAACCGGATGGACACCATGAAAATGATCGGAGAGGTTGAGAGTAGAAGAAGTTCAGGAGCAAAACAAACAAACAAAAAAAAAAAAATATATATATATATATATATATATATAATAGAATTATTGTAAAATTAACTCTGTCCATAAGGTGTAGATAGTAAGTATAGACCGGAAGTAGAGGCCTGGGCATTGTTGTTCACTAATTTACTCCAAGTAGGGAAAGGATGGTGGGGTTGAAAAGTAATAAAGGGGAGTATATATATAAAAAATAAAAAAAACATGGGGGATTGGAAGTGATGCAGACAATTACATTGATAGAAGATACAATCTATCTGCAATATTAAGCTGATCCATCCCCCCCCCAAAAAAAAAGACCTTGAAGTTGTCAGCCACTCAGCTTTGTTCAAATACTCCAAACCAGAAGGTGGAAATCAAATCACATTTTATTGGTCACATACACATATTTAGCAGATGTTATTGCGGGTGTAGCGAAATGCTTGTGTTCCTAGCTCCAACAGTGCAGTAGTATCTAACAATTCACAACAATACACAAATCTAAAAGTAAAATAATGGAATAAAGAAATATATAAATATTAGGACAAGCAGTGTCGGAGTGGCATTGACTAAAATACAGTAGAATAGAATATAGTATACATATGAGATGAGTAAAGCAGTATGTAAACATTATTAAAGTGACTAGTGTTCCATTATTAAAGTGGCCAGTGATTCAATGTCTATGCACAGTGAGGGAAAAAAGTATTTGATCCCCTGCTGATTTTGTACGTTTGCCCACTGACAAAGAAATGATCAGTCTATAATTTTTATGGTAGGTTTATTTGAACAGTGAGCGACAGAATAACAACAAAAACATCCAGAAAAACGCGTGTCAAAAATGTTATAAATTGATTTGCATTTTAATGAGGGAAATAAGTATTTGACCCCCTCGCAATCAGAAAGATTTCTGGCTCCCAGGTGTCTTTTATACAGGTAAGGAGCTGAGATTAGGAACACTTTCTTAAAGGGAGTGCTCCTAATCTCAGTTTGTTACCTGTATATAAGACACCTGTCCACAGAAGCAATCAATCAATCAGATTCCAAACTCTCCACCATGGCCAAGACCAAAGAGCTCTCCAAGGATGTCAGGGACAAGATTGTAGACCTACACAAGGCTGGAATGGGCTACAAGACCATCGCCAAGCAGCTTGGTGAGAAGGTGACAACAGTTGGTGCGATTATTCGCAAATGGAAGAAACACAAAACACTGTCAATCTCCCTCGGCCTGGGGCTCCATGCAAGATCTCACCTCGTGGAGTTGCAATGATCATGAGAACGGTGAGGAATCAGCCCAGAACTACACGGGAGGATCTTGTCAATGATCTCAAGGCAGCTGGGACCATAGTCACCAAGAAAACAATTGGTAACACACTACGCCGTGAAGGACTGAAATCCTGCAGCGCCCGCAAGGTCCCCCTGCTCAAGAAAGCACATATACAGGCCTGTCTGAAGTTTGCCAATGAACATCTGAATGATTCAGAGGAGAACTGGGTGAAAGTGTTGTGGTCAGATGAGACCAAAATCGAGCTTTTTGGCATCAACTCAACTCGCCGTGTTTGGAGGAGGACGAATGCTGCCTATGACCCCAAGAACACCATCCCCACCGTCAAACATGGAGGGGGAAACATTATGCTTTGGGGGTGTTTTTCTGCTAAGGGGACAGGACAACTTCACCGCATCAAAGGGACGATGGACGGGGCCATGTACCGTCAAATCTTGGGTGAGAACCTCCTTCCCTCAGCCAGGGCATTGAAAATGGGTCGTGGATGGGTATTCCAGCATGACAATGACCCAAAACACACAGCCAAGGCAACAAAGGAGTGGCTCAAGAAGAAGCACATTAAGGTCCTGGAGTGACCTAGCCGTTCTCCAGACCTTAATCCCATAGAAAATATGTGGAGGGAGCTGAAGGTTCGAGTTGCCAAACGTCAGGCTCGAAACCTTAATGACTTGGAGAAGATCTGCAAAGAGGAGTGGGACAAAATCCCTCCTGAGATGTGTGCAAACCTGGTGGCCAACTACAAGGAATGTCTGACCTCTGTGATTGCCAACAAGGGTTTTGCCACCAAGTACTAAGTCATGTTTTGCAGAGGGGTCAAATACTTATTTCCCTCATTAAAATGCAAATCAATTTAGAACTTTTTTGACGTGCGTTTTTCTGGATTTTTTTGTTGTTATTCTGTTTCTCACTGTTCAAATAAACCTACCATTAAAATTATAGACTGATCATTTCTTTGTCAGTGGGCAAACTTACAAAATCAGCAGGGGATCAAATACTTTTTTCCCTCACTGTATATAGGGCAGCAGCCTCTAAGGTGCAGGGTTGAGTAGCCGGGTGGTAGCCAGCTAGTGATGGCTATTTAACAGTCTGATGGCCTTGAGATAGAAGCTATTTTTCAGTCTCTCAGTCCCAGCTTTGATGCACCTGTACTGACCTCGCATTCTGGATGATAGCGGGGTGAACAGGCCGTGGCTCGGGTGGTTGATGTCCTTGATGATCTTTTTGGCCTTCCTATGACAGCGGCTGCTGTAGGTGTCCTGGAGGGCAGGCAGTGTGCCCTCGGTGATGCGTTGGGCAGACCGTACCACCCTCTGGAGAGCCCTGCTGTTGTGGGCGGTGCAGTTGCCGTTACAGGTGGTGATGCCAGACAGGATGCTCTCAATTGTGCATATGTAAAAGTTTGTGAGGGTCTTAGGGGCCAAGCAGAATTTATTCAGCCTCCTGAGGTTGAAGAGGCGCTGTTGCGCCTTCTTCACCACACTGTCTGTGTGGGTGGACCATTTAAGATCGTCAGTGATGTTTACACTGAGGAACTTGAAGCTTTCCACCTTCTCTACTGCAGTCCCGTCGATGTGGATAGGGGCGTGCTTCCTCTGCTGTTTCCTGAAGTCAACGATCAGCTCCTTCATTTTGTTGACATTGAGGGAGAGGTTATTTTCCTGGCACCACTCTGCCAGAGCCCTCATCTCCTCCCTGTAGGCTGTCTCGTCATTGTTGGTAATCAGGCCTACAACTGTTGTGTCGTCTGCAAACTTGATGATTGAGTTGGAGGCGTGCATTGCCACGCAGTCATGGGTGAACAGGGAGTTCAGGAGGGGGCTGAGCACACACCCTTGTGTGGCCCCTGTGTTGAGGATCAGCGAAGTGGAGGTGTTGTTTCCTACCTTCACCACCTGGGGGCGGCCCGTCAGGAAGTCCAGGACCCAGTTGCACAGGGCGGGGTTCAGACCCAGTGCCCCGAGCTTAATGATGAGCTTGGAGGGTACTATGGTGTTGAAGGCTGAGCTATAGTCAATGAACAGCATTCTGATGTAGGTATTCCTCTTGTCCAGATGGGATAGGGCAGTGTGCAGTGCGATGGCGATTGCATCATCTGTGGATCTATTGGGGCGGTAAGCAAATTGAAGTGGGTCTAGGGTGACAGGTAAGGTGGCCGTGATATGATCCTTAACTAGCCTCTCAAAGCACTTCATGATGACAGAAGTGAGTGCTACGGGGCGTCATTGAGTTCAGTTACCTTTGCTTTCTTGGGTACAGGAACAATGTTGGAAATCTTGAAGCATTTGGGGACAGCAGACTGGGATAGGGAGAGTGCATACATTTTTCATACTGTTGTGTTGTGTGCATTGCGTCTGTGCACTTACCATCCCATAGCCTACGTTGGCTTTGAAATGTGACTGGCTCATGGTATTTAACCGTGGGATGTACGGAGAAAATGCCCTATTTTTTTCCTTTTTGTTGTCACTCCTGTTGGCTCCCCTACGTAGGGGTTCGTGCTCTCTGATTGGCTCAAGTTGTTGGGCACTGATGAGCATTGCAATTCTACATGTAGAAAACGGCAGGTTCGTCGCTACTGGTTTGGCACGCAGCAGGTACCGCTTTTGTTATAGCAAGAGAAGGAACGGCCTCCCACTGATAAGTACCCATCGGCAGTGAGATTTTTTCATGAAACACACCAAGAATCTCACTGTCGATAGGGTTCTTATCACAGTAGGAGGCCGTTTTTATTACCGTGTGAATCAGGTGACTTTACAGGTGGGTAAAGAATGCAGCCAGGCTCTATTCAATCTGTTTCGCTAAAACGTTACAGATTTCTGGATTGAAATGTAAAGGTCATTTCTGATTGAGCTGACATATGCAGAGTTTACGGTGAGTGCAGTCTCTGCTAACACAGGAACATTGCCTTTAAATTTAAATCACGCTGTAACGCTGAACTTCCACGATACGGATTGAATAGGCATCTAAGTCTGTGTCTCAAATGACACCCTATTCCCTACATAGTGCATTACTTTTGCCCAGAGTAGTGCATTTTGTAGGGAATAGAGTGCCATTTGGGACGTAGACTAAGATACAATCTGATTAAGATCCAGGCACTCCAACCCCCAGACGCATAGGATATGGCCCTGAAAAATAATGTGAAGGAGAATATATGCTCAATGTTCAAACTTGACTTCAGCGTACTCTCTGTTTTTCATTGTCCCCTCTTTGGCCTGATTCTCCTCCAATCCTCTCCTCTATCCATCCATCCTCCACTCCTCTCCTCCATCCATCCACCCATCAATCCTCCACTTCTCTTCTCAAATCAGGCAGGCGGTCAGACGGAGCAACGTTTTGCTGAACAACGGTTAATTGAGATGTCCCCTCTTGCTCTTAAGAAATGGAGGGATTGTCGAGTTTCCTATTAAATTATTAACGCACAGCTTCTGGCGTAGCCCCATGCAGCCGGTCTAGAGATCTGGTTTCCTGGCTAGGGGGAGAGTGGATGCCATGTTCCCTTCCCTCTCACTTTCTAGTCCCTTCCTTGTCCCCTGCACAATACCGATGGCAGAGGCTAGATGGATCCATTAAAGAAGGAATATGATCCAAGAGTGTGACATAAAAATACAGAAGACAAAGAGGAATGTGACTGAACCAAGGAAATGCAATACGCCTAGTCTGCCTGAGGACATACGATACTGTTCATAGCCCAACACACACGTAACTATAGAATTAACGTATAATTCAAAGCATAGGTAGCTTGATAAAGAGTGGTATACTAAAAGTATACTACAAGTATTCGAACCCTCTACAGTGGGGAGAACAAGTATTTGATACACTGCCGATTTTGCAGGTTTTCCTACTTACAAAACATGTAGAGGTCTGTAATTTTTTTATCATAGGTACACTTCAACTGTGAGAGACGGAATCTAAAACAAAAATCCAGAAAATCACATTGTATGATTTTTAAGTAATTAATTTACATTTTATTGCATGACATAAGTATTTGATCACCTACCAACCAGTAAGAATTCCGGCTCTCACAGACCTGTTAGTTTATCTTTAAGAAGCCCTCCTGTTCTCCACTCATTACCTGTATTAACTGCACCTGTTTGAACTCGTTACCTGTATAAAAGACACCTGTCCACACACTCAATCAAACAGACTCCAACCTCTCCACAATGGCCAAGACCAGAGAGCTGTGTAAGGACATCAGGGATAAAATTGTAGACCTGCACAAGGCTGGGATGGGCTACAGGACAATAGGCAAGCAGCTTGGTGAGAAGGCAACAACTGTTGGCGCAATTATTAGAAAATGGAAGAAGTTCAAGATGACGGTCAATCACCCTTGGTCTGGGGCGCCATGCAAGATCTCACCTCGTGGGGCATCAATGATCATGAGGAAGGTGAGGGATCAGCCCAGAACTACACGGCAGGACCTGGTCAATGACCTGAAGAGAGCTGGGACCACAGTCTCAAAGAAACCATTAGTAACACACTACGCCGTCTTGGATTTAAATCCTGCAGCGCACGCAAGGTCCCACTGCTCAAGCCAGCGCATGTCCAGGCCCGTCTGAAGTTTGCCAATGACCATCTGGATGATCCAGAGGAGGAATGGGAGAAGGTCATGTGGTCTGATGAGACAAAAATAGAGCTTTTTGGTCTAAACTCCACTCGCCGTGTTTGGAGGAAGAAGAAGGATGAGTACAACCCCAAGAACACCATCCTAACCGTGAAGCATGGAGGTGGAAACATCATTCTTTGGGGATGCTTTTCTGCAAAGGGGACAGGACGACTGCACCGTATTGAGGGGAGGATGGATGGGACCATGTATCGCGAGATCTTGGCCAACAACCTCCTTCCCTCAGTAAGAGCATTGAAGATGGGTCGTGGCTGGGTCTTCCAGCATGACAACGACCCGAAACACACAGCCAGGGCAACTAAGGAGTGGTTCCGTAAGAAGCATCTCAAGGTCCTGGAGTGGCATAGCCAGTCTCCAGACCTGAACCCAATGGACATCTTTGGAGGGAGCTGAAAGTCCGTATTCCCAGCGACTGCCCCGAAACCTGAAGGATCTGGAGAAGGTCTGTATGGAGGAGTGGGCCAAAATCCCTGCTGCAGTGTGTGCAAACCTGGTCAAGACCTACAGGAAACGTATGATCTCTGTAATTGCAAACAAAGGTTTCTGTACCAAATATTAAGTTCTGCTTTTCTGATGTATCAAATACTTATGTCATGCAATAAAATGCAAATGAATTACTTAAAAATCATACAATGTGATTTTCTGGATTTTGTGGATTCCGTCTCTCACAGTTGAAGTGTACCTATGATAAACATTACATACCTCTACATGCTTTGTAAGTTGGAAAACCTGCAAAATCGGCAGTGTATCAAATACTTGTTCTCCCCAAAAATAGAACTGTTTGGCCATAATGACCATCGTTATGTTTGGAGGAAAAAGGGGGTTACTTGCAAGCCGAAGAACACCATCCTAACCGTGAAGCTCAGGGGTGGCAGCATCATGCTGTGGGGGTGCTTTGCTGCAGGAGGGACTGGTGCACTTCACAAAATAGATGGCGTCATGAGGAAGGAAAATTATGTGGATATATTGAAGCAACATCTCAAGACATCCGTCAGGAAGTTCAAGCTTGGTCGCAAATGGGTCTTCCAAATGGGCAATGACCATGTGCGAGCAAGGAGGCCAACAAACCTCAGTTACACCAACTCTGTCAGGAGGAATGGGCCAAAATTCACCCAACTTATTGTGGGAAGCTTGTGGAAGGCTACCCGAAACGTTTGACCCAAGTTAAACATTTTAAAGGCAATGCTACCAAATACTAATTGAGTGTATGTAAACTTCTGACCCACTGGGAATGTGATGAAAGAAATAAAAGCTTATATAAATAATTCTCTCTACTATTATTCTGACATTTCACATTCTTAAAATAAAGTGGTGATCCTAACTGACCTAAGACAGGGAATCTTTACTAGAATTAAACGTCAGGAATTGTGAAAAACTGAGTTTAAATGTATTTGGCTAAGGTGTATGTAAACTTCCGACTTCAACTGTAGGACCTATGATTGAGTGTAGTCTGGCCCAGGGGTGCGAAGGTGAACGGCAAGGCACTGGAGTGACGAACCGCCCATGCTGTCTCTGCCTGGCCGGCTCCCCTCTCTCCACTGGCTATGGAACCCTGACCTGTTCACCGGACATGCTACCTTGTCCAGGACCTTCTGTTTTCGACCCTCCCTCTCCCTCTCTCTCTCTCTCCCTCCCTCTCTCCCTCTCTACCGCACCTGCTGTCTCGACCTCTGAATGCTCAGCTATGAAAAGCCAACTGACATTTACTCCTGAGATGCTGACCTGTTGCTCCCTCTACAACAACTGTGATTATTATTTTACACTGCTGGTCATCTATGAACATTTGAACATCTTAAAGAACGATCTGGCCTTAATGGCCATGTACTCTTATAATCTCCACCCTGCACAGCCAGAAGAGGACTGGCCACCCCTCAGAGCCTTGTTCCTCTCTGTCACACTCTGGCTCTGGGGACTTTATATGTTGAGTCAGGGTGTGTAGATTCCGTGTGTTTTTGTGCTGTGTTTTAGTGTCTAGTTGTTCTATGTCTAGGTTGGCCTGAGTGACTCCCAATCAGAGGCAACGAGTGTCAGCTGTTTGCTGGTTGTCTCTGATTGGGAGCCATATTTAAACTGTCGGTTTTCCTTTGTGTTTTGTGGGTTCTTGTTTCGTGTTGGTTGTGTTTGACCGTTTACTGTCACGTTACCGTCTTTTGTTGTTTTGATCGCGTTTCACTAAATATATGAGTATGTTTGCCTGCAACGCTGCACCTTGGTCCTCTTCATCTGTTCTAGACGATCGTGACAGAAGAACCCACCAAAACTGGACCAAGCAGCGAGTCGAGGAGCCATCGCCAGGGAGATCCCTAGCAGATCTCCGTGGCAGCCTCGACTGGGTCAAGCCGAGGGAAGAGCAGAGAGAGTGGACGTGGGAACAATGGAGGAAGAGCCTCGACTGGGTCAAGCCCATTGAGGAGCTGAATAGCGGGAGTTGGAAGCAGAGGAGTGAGAGTTGGGCGAGAAGTATAGAGGCCTGGCCCACGGGGAGGAGAGAACCCCAGAATATTTTTAGGGGGGGCTCACGACGTGGACGACGGGGCAGCAGGAGGCCGTGAAGGAGCGGTCCAGCGGGTGTGCAGAGGAGGCCGCCAGGTTAAGGGGGCCACTGGTCACAGAGGAGAGGGAGAATGTGGAGGCACGGCGAGAGGTACTGGGGTGTGTTACCAGTCCGGTCCGGCCCGTTCCTGATCCCTGCGTAGGGCCAGTGGTGTGTGTCCCCAGTACGGTCCGGCCTGTTCCTGTTCCTCGCATCGAGCCTGTGGTGCGTGTCGTCAGCCCAGCCCGGCCTGTTCCTGCTCCCCACACCGAGCCTATGGTGCGCTTCGTCAGCCCTGTCCGGCCTGTTCCTGCTCCCCGCACAAAGTCTGTGGTGCGTTTCGTCAGCCCTGTCCGGCCCGTTCCTGCTCTCCGCACCAAGTCTGTGGTGCGCGTCGCCAGCCCAGTCCGGCCCATTCCTGCTCCCCGCACCAGGTCTGTGGTGCGTTTCGTCAGCCCTGTCCGGCCCGTTCCTGCTCTCCGCACCAAGTCTGTGGTGCGCGTCGCCAGCCCAGTCCGGCCCATTCCTGCTCCCCGCACCAAGTCTGTGGGGGGTTTCGTCAGCCCTGTCCGGCCCGCTCCTGCTCTCCACACCAGGCCAGTGGGGTGCGTCGTCAGTCCGGTGAGGCCCGTTCCGGCTCCACGCACCAAGCCAGGGGTGCGTATCGTCAGCCCGGTCCGGTCCGTTGCTGCTCCACGCACCAAGCCAGAGGTGCGCATCGTCAGCCAGGTCCGGTCCGTTCCTGCCTCACGCGCCAAGCCAGGGGTGCGCGTCGTCAGTCCGGTGCCTGATCAGGTACTGGTCAGCTGCTCCACAACGGAGCTTAAGCAATCCGCTCCGTCGATGTCCAGTCCTGATCCAGTCAGCGGGGTCAGACCGGACCAGGGGCGCTACGGGGGGATTATGGAAGGGTGGTGGTCAAGCCCGGAGCCGGAGCCGCCTCCGGGGAGGAATGCCCACCCAGCCCTCCCCTGTTTGGGGTTTTGTTGAGGCGCGGTCGCAGTCCGCGCCTTTGGGGGGGGGTACTGTCACACTCTGGCTCTGGGGACTTTATATGTTGAGTCAGGGTGTGTAGATTCCGTGTGTTTTTGTGCTGTGTTTTAGTGTCTAGTTGTTCTATGTCTAGGTTGGCCTGAGTGACTCCCAATCAGAGGCAACGAGTGTCAGCTGTTTGCTGGTTGTCTCTGATTGGGAGCCATATTTAAACTGTCGGTTTTCCTTTGTGTTTTGTGGGTTCTTGTTTCGTGTTGGTTGTGTTTGACCGTTTACTGTCACGTTACCGTCTTTTGTTGTTTTGATCGCGTTTCACTAAATATATGAGTATGTTTGCCTGCAACGCTGCGCCTTGGTCCTCTTCATCTGTTCTAGACGATCGTGACACTCTCTAGGTTTCTTCCTAGGTTCCTGCCTTTCTAGGGAGTTTTTCCTAGCCACCGTGCTTCTACATCTGCATTGCTTGCTGTTTGGGGTTTTAGGCTGGGTTTTCTGTATAAGCACTTTGTGACATCTGCTGATGTAAAAATGGCTTTATACATACATTTGATTTGATTTGATCTCAAATGGCACCCTATTCCCTTTATCGTGCACAACCTTTGACCTGGGCTCTGGTCGCTATACTAAACAAACACACATACAATAAACAGACCACTAAACTCCCCTAAGTAGTACAAGTCAACCCCTCCAAGTCAACCTAGAGCCAGTGGAAGATGGAAAGGACAGATCGACATTTACTGGGGGGAGGGGCTGGTCCAACTCAAGGTGTTATAAAAGAAATGCATATTTCACATGACCCTCCCCTTGTACTTTAAAATAAATTGAACAACCTCCCCCTCATAGAATGAACTCTAAATAATGTTTACGACCACAAATAACAATAACTGTAGCGACCCTGTGTTTATAAACATGGATATTGACTTTGCCACTTCAGCATGTTTTTGTGGCACAGTTGATGCCACGCAGGGCTACGGGCCAGAAGGTTGAGGGTTCGCCGACCACCACAGACGAGCTCACTCTCCCTGCATGTTTCATTACACTACGATCAGAGATGGCTGCAGACAATGATCAGCTAGGGGGAAATCCGATTTTCAACATTTGGATGCCATATTTATAATTATATAAAATATATGCAACAAATTTTCCACCAACAGGCTTCTGTGCCAATCCACCACACAAACAATAAACAAAGCATACCGACTTCGGGCACTTCAATATCATGGTTTTCATTTTTAACAGCACAATAAATAGACTGTGTCAATCTGGACAAACAGAACAAACAGTCCCTCCCTAACTTGTAGTCTTATCCAGTATCAAAGGCTTGGCTTGACAATCTCCGAATGTCATTAAACTTTTTGGTGTTTTGTAACAGATGTCTCTTTCCATTCATCAATTGGCTGCTGCACAGTTTGGATTGATTGATTGATAGATTTTATTTGTCAGTTAAAAAAATACATACATACACAAAGATTTTTTAAAGTGACCGGGATTGTACAGTAAAGTCGGGGACTTATTTCCATTTTGGTCGATATTTAAAAAAAGATTAAATACATATACAATTACATAGATACAGACACATTACAGAGATAGAGAAGACAAAATGCTCAACCTTCAGATGAGTATGAGGGGTGAGTTTAAGTACAATTCTTACAAGCTTGTTTTGGCTGGTCTGTAGCTTATTCTTTAGATGTTTGGGGCTGCTGGTGAACCATGATTTGCAGGCATAATCAAAGTGACACTGGACTAGCGCACTTGCCAGAGTCTTTAGGGTGTCTATAGCATGTGAATATTCTAAAATATTCATAAAAACAATATGCCATTTCAAAGTTTCCTTTAGAGAAGATTTTAATTTACCGGACATTTGAGAATCTTTATGGACATCTACTGTATATGCATTCAGATCCAACCTGGCGCAGCCAGAGCCATCAATAAACAAGGGATGTTGGCCAAATCAGCCACATTTACATGTCCTTAAAAAGAGCCTATAGCAAATTATAAAAACACTATCCCTTGTGTTTCGATGTGTAGCATATGCAAAACTTTATTGCCCTTTTGTAGATTTTTTGCCTACTTTCCTAAAACCATAATTGTCCACCTCACGGTTCAGCTGTCAGAGATTTGAGCACTAAATGTATCAGGGCATTGCATGCAAAGGCTTAGGTGTCCACTGTATGATATTCATATTTTAATAAATATATATAGCCTATATAAAGGAAGAACTTCGGCCTAACCCCAGAAAGCCGGTGGCTTGCTACGACACCGACATGCATTTATTTATGTCAGATGGCTACTGTGTCTGGTAGACAGATATAGACGTAAGGAGGGTAATTCATAAATTTTAGATCCAAATATTTTGTATAAAGATAAACATTGTATTGTTAGATTATAGTACTAATTCTGGTAGGCCTGAAACAGTTGTCCTCACCTCAATTTCAACTGTCAGAGTCAGTTGGAGTGCCGGGGCGCACTTCCTTCATATCATAGGCCTGCAGTAGCTAAAGCTTAATAAAAGCCACACCATACCAAACCTTCACAAACGTTTCTAAATTTTATTAGGCTAATATCAGAAGTAAGTCAAGCCATTGTTTATAGGGAAAAGACAAGCAGAAGTGCGAATGTAAACCAGGAAAAAACACACAACCCTCCCCTATTTTGGACCACCACTCCCCCAGTAAGTGTCCAGGCTGCGTGAAAAGTAGTGCACTATAAAGGGAATGGGGTGTCAATTGGGACGATGCCTCAGTTGACAATTCTGAAGCTCAGATGCGGTTTGTCAGACAGGCAGGGGCCATCAGCAGCGTGGCCCCTGAGAGACACGGACCCTTGGGACCCATGGAGAGAGAAGTGAGAGAACGGGCCCAGGAGAGTGGAGCAGAGGCAGCCACCTGATGTGTGTGTCTGTGAGGGTGTGTGTGTGTATGTGAGGGTGTGTGTGTATTTGAGGGAGTGTGTGTCAGAGTATGTGTGTGTGTATATATTTACATTTTAGTCATTTAGCAAACGCTCTTATCCAGAGCGACTTACAGTTAGTATATGTGTGTGTATATGTGCATGTGTGTGTGTACGTGTGTGTGGGTGTGTGCGTGCTTTCAAACGTGCGCCATTTACAGCAGTGTGACAGAAGCAGGGCAGTACTGACAGCCCCCTGCCCCGAGGCAGACGCCCATCCACCCACCACACACTGTCAGCATCGGTGTGTGTGTGTGTGTGTGTGTGTGTGTGTGTGTGTGTGTGTGTGTAGACCCTGAGACAACATGGGGGGGGGGGCAAAACTTGGACTGACACCAGAATCTCCAGCAGGAGAAATGCTGAGGGATAAGCTGATATCTTATGTGTTATATGCATAGGATGACTTTAAGCTGCCCAGCGGGGTTAGTCACAGTGAATCACAGGCTTTTCTACTGAGCTGAGGCATCACGCGGTTACTTATTGAGGGTTGTTGCTCCTGAGACCGATACCTTACTAGATAGTGAGAGGAGTAAGAGTGAATCCATATGCAGTGTATTCTGCTTTCACTATCGCAGTACTCTGTGTTGAATACACTCACGCCCATCTTAAAGGCTAGTAGCTGAGCACAGTGATCCTATTAGTTTCCTGGTTGTCAGACAGCTGCAGTCCACAGGTGTAAAACTCACACAGGCGTTCCATCATCCCTGTTTGCAGTGGGCTACGGGCCTCTACTGTAGCTTGACCCAAACATATGGATGCAGTCTATTTTTTATTTTATTTTATTTAACCCATATTTTTACCAGGTAAGTTGAGGGTGCATCTCAAATGGCACCCTATTCCCTATGTAGTGTAATAATTTTGACCAGGGCCCATAGGGTTCTAGTCAAAAGTAGTGCACTATGTAGGGAATAGGGTGCCATTTGGGATGCACCCCAAAGGCTTTCAGCATGTAGGACTCTAAACATAAATAATTAATAATGAATTATTTATGCGAGTTGTACAGTACCATACAGTATGTGTGATTAACAGGTTCTGTGATTGATTAGTCTGTTGGTGCTGTGGTTAGACAGTAGTCCGACAGGACTAAAATGCATGTTGGCTCATTATACGGATACGGTTCGGAGCATACGATCAATCGAATGAGAATGTAGAGAATGTCTTTTTACTGTAATAACTTATACACTTCATTGGTCAGCCATCTCAGGCCTTTACTGCCTTGTAGATACACTATGGCCTGCGTCCTGAATGGCACCCTATTCCATATTTAGTGCACTACTTTTGACCAGGGCCCATAGGGCTCTGATTATAAGTAGTGCACTATATAGGGAATAGGGTGCCATTTGAGACGAAACCATATAGTAGCTAGTAATCGTCTCTTACGCTGTCATTCTGTCTTTTGCATCACGGCACACTTGTTATTAGACACATAGATGGAATGGAAAGCTCTCTTAGTGAAGTGGTGGAGCATTGAGCAATCAGATGAGTGCTAATGCCTTTTCCCTACAGTCTATCTAATGGAACCTCCCGGACCCCAACATTAATATTTAAACGCTGACAAGTCTCACTCCTACTTAGTTCTGTCTGTAAGCACATGAGACAGGCCCTCGCTTCTGATCACAGCCTTTCAACACTGACACACCACGACTCACCACTCCCCCCTCCGAGGCACTACCATAAACAGCAGCCAGGCACGAGGAGGAGGAGGAGGAGGAGGAGGAGGAGGAGGAGGAGGACGTATGGCGAATAACAACAATGCACCACACCCTCACTCGTACAGGAGTTATAGGAATCACGGCATGGAGTTCAAACCATTGCCGCGGTAATTCTCTGTGACACGGTTGACGTCCCTGGCCTGAATGTCTGTTGTCACTGTCAGGGAGGGGAGGGTGGGAGGGGTACGGGGTTAATGTCAATGGACCCTGGGCTCACCTGAAGGCTGAGAGGGGAAGGGGGACGGGGGTGATACCAGTTGGGCCTCTGGCTGGCTCCCTCTGTTTATATCTTAGTACTATGTAGCCTAGAGGGGAGCTGGGGATAAACAGTGACATTGTCACGCAACCAGTCTGGACCGGGTCAAAGATGTGACACGTACCTCAGCCAGGCAGGCAGACAGGCTCAGAGGACATGCCACGCAGGCAGCGTGCCAGTAAATAATGTAGGTTATCTGTCACATGATGTCACTATGAAGCGTGCATTCATACTCCTACTGATATGACGGGTGTGAACAGAACAGCATGTGGATGGGGTAGGACAGCAGTAGTAGTGGTGGTGGTGGTGGTGGTGGTGGTGGTGGTGGTGGTGGTGGTGGGTAGTTGTCATGGATGGCTTGGCTTCAATTCTGCCTGGTTACTGTCTGTTACTGGGTAGGATTTGATTTACAGTAGGCTCAGCCGATCCACAGCAGGCCAAACAGGTAGTACAGAGAGTAAACTGTAAACACGAGCCAAGGAAATATTTTTTAGAATGTCTGTCTTTACAGACAGAAACACCAGGGTGATAATTTGCCTTTCTTTTGGTAACGGATTAAAAAAGATGGCACTGAATGAAGATATAAAAAGGTAAATCCCACTCAGAGAGCGGTCTTGTCCTGATATAATCTGCAGCCAGGAGGTGAATAGAGAGAAGGGACAGCTGTATACTAGGAGCTGATGGGACTCCCTAAAAACACACCACTTTGATACAGGTGACTTTTCATAGCAGGTTGGGAGAGCATTTTCACTAACCCTAACAATTTTCCTAACCTTAACCTAATTATCCTAACCTGCTACATTAATTCTCATAACCTCAGTAGCGGTGTGTGGGTAAAATCACTGGGGAAGCCAAGCCAGAAAAAAATGCCATTTTATAACCTATGTGTTGTAGTAATTGCATTGTTTGCTCTATAACCTGTTAGTTCATATGCCTTGCCACCGTGATATATATAGGCAATAAGAAGACAAATTCAACCACACCTTTTTTTCATCACAAAACCGGAGAGCAACTTCAGTCCGGTGAAGTCCACAAAACATATTGCATGTAGCAAATAGTCACATGACCTACAGAATGGTCAAGCAAGTTAATGTTTCCTAAATTTTCGGACTACTAAACAACTATTGATTTAGAACCACGGAGAATTACCGCAAGTCACAAAGATAACAGGAGCTGCCTCCACTATTCCAGCACCATTTCAACTTCAACATCATCAAATCAGCTATGATTTGCTCGCTGTCGTCCCTTGCATTCAATGCTACGGGCGGCAACAATGTCATACTCTTTTTGACCAGACAGAATCAGACAAATGGGCTACACAAACAGACAGAGGGAGCAGTTACTTTCTCCGGTGAGACACGTTCAGCCTCTTGCGAATTGAAGGAAAATAATGTAACACAGAGAAAAGAAAGATACATTATTTTATATACAGTGCATTCGGAATGTTTTCAGACCCCTTGACTTTTAACACATTTTGTTACGTTGCAGCCTTATTCTAAAATTGATTAAATTATTTGTTTTTCTCATCAATCTACACACAATAACCCATAATGACAAAGCGAAAACAGGGTTTTAGAAATGTTTGCAAATGTATTAAAAATAAAAAACAGAAATACCTTATTTATGTATTCAGACCCTTTGCTATGAGACTCGAAAATTGAGCTCAGGTGCATCCGGTTTCCATTGATCATCCTTGAGATGTTTCTACAACTTGATTGGAGTCCACCTGTGGTACATTCAATTGATTGGACATGATTTGGAAAGGCACACACCTGTCTATATAAGGTCCCACAGTTGACTGCATGTCAGAGCAAAAACCAAGCCATGAGCTTGAAGGAATTGTCCTTAGAGCTCCGAGACAGGATTGTGTCGAGGCACAGATCTGGGGAAGGGTATCAAAAAATGTCTGCAGCATTGAAGGTCCCCAAGAACACAGTGGCCTCCATCATTCTTAAATGGAAGAGGTTTGGAATCACCAATACACTTCATAGAGTTGGCCGCCCGGCGGGGAGAAGGGCCTTGGTCAGGGAGGTGACCAAGAACCCGATGGTCACTCTGACAGAGCTCCAGAGTTCCTCTGTGGAGATGGGAGAACCTTCCAGAAGGACAACCATCTCTGCAGCACTCCACCAATCAGGCCTTTATGTTAGAGTGGCCAGACGGAAGCTACTTCTCAGTAAAAGGCCACGTGACAGCCTGCTTGGAGTTTGCCAAAAGGCACCTAAAGGACTCTCAGACCATGAGAAATAAGATTATCTGGTCTGATGAAACCAAGATTGAACTATTTGGCCTGAATGCCAAGCGTCACGTCTGGAGGAAACCTGGCACCATACCTACGGTGAAGCATGGTGGTGGCAGCATCATGCTGTGGGGATGTTTTTCAGAGGCATGGACTGGGAGACTAGTCAGGATCGAGGGTACGATGAACGGAGCAAAGTACAGAGAGATCGTTGATGAAAACCTGCTCCATAGCGCTCAGGACCTCAGACTGGGATGAAGGTTCACCTTCCAACAGGACAATGACCCTAAGCACACAGCCAAGACAACTCAGGAGTGGCTTCAGTACAAGTATCTGAATGTCCTTGAGTGGCCCAGCCAGAGCCCGGACTTGAACCCGATCAAACATATCTAGAGAGACCTGAAAATAGCTGTGTAGCGATACTCCCCATCCAACCTGACAGAGCGGATCTGCAGTGAAGAATGGGAGAAACTCCCCAAATACAGGTGTGCCAAGCTTGTAGCGTCATACCCAATAAGACTTGAGGCTGTAATCGCTGCCAAAGGTGCTTCAACAAAGTACTGAGTAAAGGTTCTGAATGCTTATGTAAATGTGATATTTAAGTTTTTGATTTTAAATAAATTAGCAAAAATGTCTAACAAACCTATTTTTGCTTTGCCATTATGGGGTAGTGTGTGTAGATTGATGAAAGGGAAAAAACGATTTAATCAATTTTAGAATAAGGCTGTAATGTAAAAATTTTGGAAAAAGTAAAGGGGTCTGAATACTTTCCGAATGCACTGTATGTATTATTTTCTTGGTCATTTTGGGGAGGAAGCCTGGCTTCCCTTGGCATCCCGTGTATACACGCCACTGCCTCACCAGCTGCACAAGTACTCCTAACCTGCTACGAAAAGTCGTAGCTGTATCGAAGTGCCGTGTTTTTACGAGCTGATATTTCTCTCTCTGAGATATCTCTCTTTGGTCTGCACTCCATCTCTTCGTCTGCATCCAAAATGGCACCCTATTCCCTATTTAGTGTACTACTTTTGACCAAAACATTTCACACTATATAGGAAATAACGTGTCATTTGGGACGCAGCCCTGCAATAGGATTGGAGGAGGCAATTAACAATAAAAACTAGTCTGATTGGAACATAAACTGGATTGAAATTACTTTGTGTCTGAGTACTAACCATGCATTATGCAGATCCCCCACAGCTGCTACAAGCTGCCAGTCTGTAGTCAACCACCAATCAGCTAAAATCAGGGGCTCTTGCAGTCTGGGTGAGGAGGTTATAGAGATAGAGATATCTACAGTAGGCAATGGATTAGAGAAAGATTACATTCCTGCTTTTGTTACCCAACTGGGTTAGAGCTCGGGTCTCCTGCGTAGTAGTAGCAGCAGAAGCAGTAGTAGTAGTAGTAGTAGTAGTAGTAGTAGTAGTAGTAGTAGTAGTAGTAGTAGTAGTAGTAGTAGCAGCAGCAGCAGCAGTAGTAGTAGTAGCAGTAGTAGTAGTAGTAGTAGTAGCAGCAGCAGCAGCAGTAGTAGTAGTAGCAGTAGCAGTAGTAGTAGTAGTAGCAACAGTAGTAGCAGTAGTAGTAGTAGTAGTAGCAGTAGTATTAGCAGTAGTAGTAGCAGTAGTAGTAGTAGCAGTAGTAGTAGTAGTAGTAGCAGTAGCAGTAATCGTAGTAGTAGCAGCAGCAGCAGTAGTAGTAGTAGCAACAGTAGTAGCAGTAGTAGCAGTAGTAGTAGCAGCAGCAGCAGTAGTAGTAGTAGCAGTAGTAGTAGTAGTAGTAGTAGTAGTAGCAACAGTAGTAGCAGTAGTAGTAGTAGTAGCAGCAGCAGCAGTAGTTGTAGTAGTAGTAGTAGCAGTAGTAGTAGCAGTAATAGTAGTAGTTGCAGTAGCAGTAGTAGCAGCAGTAGCAGTAGCATTAGTAGTAGCAGTATAATTAATATTAGCATTATTAGTAGTATTAGTAGCAGTAGTAGCATTAGTAGTAGCAGTAGTAGGAGTAGTAGTAGTAGCAGCAGTAGTAGCATTAATTGTAGCAATAGTAGCAGTAGCATTAGTACCAGTAGTAGTAGTAGTAGTAGTAGTAGTAGTAGTAGTAGTAGTAGTAGTAGTAGTAGTAGTAGTAGAAATAATAGTAGTAATAGTCAGGGGCGCAACTTTCACTCGGGACGGGGAGGGACATGTCCCCCCCACATTCTGAAATTGCATTTTTGTCCCCCAAAGTTGTATCATTGTGATACAAAACAAGGCAACGGTGTGCTTTAGGACCATGCGGACGCCTCCGAGCGGTTGGGTAGGCTGTTTGGAGTGTTTATCCTACTAGTAGTAGTAGTAGTAGTAGCAGTAGTAGTAGTAGCAGTAGTAGTAGTAGCAGTAGTAGTAGTAGTAGCAGTAGTAGTAGTAGTAGTAGTAGCAGTAGTAGTAGTAGTAGTAGTAGTAGTTATAGTACTATAGTACAGTATACTACAATATGACCTGTTGACACTGATAGGACGTCTGGGTTGTCTTTGTTAGGAAGTGTTGGATTTGATTTAGGAAGTTGGATTTGACTGAACATTGAAACAGCTGTCTTATGAAAGCATAGGGGAACTGTGATACAGTGTGAGTGGTGGTTCATACATTCACCTCCACACTGTATAAGATGTCAAGGAGAGAAAAATGCACTTGTTAAGCATTTATGAACAAATTACAAATGTTTTGTAAATTGCACCGTATAAAATGCAACCGGTTTTTGCATAATCCCTCACACAAAAGCCTAATTTCCATATTCCCCCCTCTACAATGTCATTAGGGTGTTGACTGCTGCTGGCATATTAAAATAAGTAATGCGGTGCCACCGATTACCGCCATATATTTGATGCATGCTCCGGCTCGGGCTCTCTCCCCGGGTCTTGATTGCGGGTGATGAAGAGACACACACACACTTTAATCATCTCCCTCTGTGGGAGGTCCACTGATGATGAACAGCTCTGAGCTCGAAATGTACTCTCCACCACAGGAGGCTGCTGAGGGGAAGACGGCTCATAATAATGGCTGGAATGGAGTGAATGGAATGGTATCAAACACACAGAAACCATGTGTTTGATGTGTTCAATACCATTCCATTTATTCAGTTCCAGCCATTACTATGAGCCCGTCCTCCCCAATTAAGGTGCCACCGGCCTCCTGTGCTCTCCACACTCTGAAACAAGACCTTGCTTTTCCCCTAGCCATATTTACAGTGCCTAGTGAAAGTCGACACACCCCTTGCACAGGCTTTACATTTACAACTCTACTTGAAAATCTATGGCAAGACCTGAAAATGGCTGTCTAGCAATGATCAACAACCAATTTGACAGAGCTTGAAGAATTCTGAAAAGAATAATGGGCAAATGTTTCACAGTCCAGGTGTGGAAAGCTCTTAGAGACTTACCCAGAAAGACTCACATCTGTAATCGCTGCCAAAGGTGCATCTACAAAGTATTGAATCAGGGTTGTGAATATTTATGTAAATGAGATATTTCTGTATTTCATTTTAAATCAGCAACAATTTCTAAAAATATGTTTTCACTTTGTCAGTACGGCGTATTGTGTATAGATGGGTGAGAAAAAAATATACATTTAGTCAATGTTGAATTCAGGCTGTAACGCGACAAAATGTGGACTAATTCAAGGGGTATGAATACTTTCTGAAGTTTAGGAACACTCAACACCTCCCGTACAGCCATTCCAGTGTGTCTTTGGCATTCAAATGTGGGTACTTATGCCGCTCTATCCCAGGGTTTTCAGAAGACTGAGGCGGGTTTTCCTCTAAATTGTGGTAGTTGTGGTAGAATATTATTAATGGCTGCCAAAGGTGCTTCCACCAAGTATTAACTCTGGGGTGTGAAGACATATGCAATCAATGCACCCTCATTTAGTTTTTCTTAGTAATTTGGAAAATGTTCTAAAAATTTTCTTTCACTTTGAAAATGTGGAGTAGGGTTGTGTAGATCGATAGGAAAAACATCTAATGCAATCCCTTTTTAGATGCAATTTTAAGGCAGAAAAATGTAAAGACTGTACAAGGGGTGTGTAGACTCACTAGTGACTATAATTTAACACTGAGACTTCTTGAAATTATTTTCATTGAAATCAAAGTTGCGGGGTAGAGAGAGAAGGGCAAAATGTGTATTTAAACCTATGACATTAATCTTAAGCCTGCTTATTTCTTCTGTGCCTTAACACAGGGTTTCCCAAACTCGGTCCAGCACGGCACAGCTGTTTCAAATAACCAACTCATCATCATATAGCGGCTGCCCAACGATATGCAGCACTTATGGTTTCACATCTACATCTTACTGCACCTACTCTGTGACCCATTTTGGAAAGTAGAAACAGTGGAAAATTACAATAAGTTACAGGACTTACAGAAACAGGTAGTGGAAACTACAGCATTAATTAGCAGAACCACTAAACAGCACAGAAACACTCCTGAGATCCAAACAGTGTTTCATCAAAACAATCTCTCCATAGCATTGTATCAGCCACATATAGTGGTGGCAAGTAACAACCTGGTAACATCCTAACTTGTCTACTCAAGAAACAAATAAAACACATACAGCAAGTCATCCAGGAGAATGGGATGGATAGCACTGAAGATACAGGCACATTGTATCTCCACATAACCATGATGTCAGGAATAGGAGGGTCTACACCCAGCTATCTGGCACCATAGCCTGACTTGTTGTTAGTGTCTTTGGCACGTAGGCGTATTCTGTCTGGCACCTAACCCAGAGTCCTCCTGACTTTAGAGTCTGGAAAGGCTATTTTGATGTTGTTGGCACTCGGCACGATGCGTGGATAATGAAGGGGATGTGCTTTTTTACTGATTGGTTCTCCTCTATGTCTTTCTCACCCAAACACCCACGTGGACAGCCACACACAGCCCCCGAGCACCGCCCCCTTCCATTAAAACTGTTGGATTTTCAAATCCAAACAACGAGAGGTCTCACCCCCAGGGAAAAAAACAAACATTTGAGAGATCAAAGCTCAAGCTAACTTCTGCGCAAATACTGCACTAACAACGGACTCCTACCCAGACCAGTGTGTCACAGCTCTCCCTCGCTGTGTACCACATGAGTCACATCAGCCAGCTGTACCTTTGATTCTCCCAAAAGCCAAAAGAGGAACTTTCCTATTTTTCTCTCCTTTGTGTGCTCAAATTATTTTTGTATTTATTAAGGCTATGCGCTTTTAATTTTCGTACTGCAAATGGGTTGCAGTCAGTCACCCACTGCCCTACACATGGCCGAGCCCATTCACACAATTAGAGCAGCATGCAAAAGAGAGAGAGAGAGCAAGAGAGAGAGGGGGGGGGGGGGGGGGGACTCTCCCTGGCAATAATTACAGCGCATAAAAAGCCTGGCCCCCAGGGCAACTGAGTGTGTCTGAAAGACGCCTCTCTCTGAGAGCAGGAGACTCACTTAATCCACACTGACTCAGAGAGGAGCATGCACCCACACACTCACACACACTGGGAGTAAATTTCAATCTTGTTGACTTCACACATTTTGAAAAGACATGTACTGTTAATAGAGCAGGGCCTGGAGAGATGAATCTGGTTAGTAAATGAGTGGTCTTCTGCATTGTACAATATTAGAGATGGTCAGTATTAGAGATGGTCAGTTTTAGAGATGGTCAGTTTGCAGATATTTGTTGTAATCCTGAGGTTATGGACATCTATTTCCCTTTAGATTTAGGCAGATGAACATAACAACCTTTAAGTTCATCTACGTTCATAATGCTTCATTTATTACTCTACCAGACTGACATCCTTATTTAAACTGTCTGCTATCATCCCGTCCCATGTTTACAGTGTATATTAGTATGCTGTCTGGGTAGGGTGTAAGTCACTGCCTGTCTGTGTGTCCCAGTCTCCTGTCTCCAGTCTCCCGTCTCCCGTCTCCTGTCTCCCGTCTCCAGTCTCCAGTCTCCAGTCTTCAGTCTTCAGTCTCCAGTCTCCAGTCTCCAGTCTCCAGTCTCCCGTCTCCCGTCTCCCGTCTCCCGTCTCCCGTCTCCCGTCTCCCGTCTCCCGTCTCCCGTCTCCCGTCTCCCGTCTCCCGTCTCCCATCTCCCGTCTCCAGCCTCTATCTCTCAGGGTCTGTTTAGTGTGTTGCACACCTGGGCGACACGCTCCTGCAGCCCAAGGAGGAGTTCCAGGTTGCGTCCCAAATGGCACCCTATTCCCTATTTAGTCCACTACTTTTGACCAGGGTCCACAGGGCTCTGGTGAAAAGTAGTGCACTATATAGGCAATAGTGTGCCATTTGGGACGCTGCCCAGGGATGCTGCGATAAGGAGACAGCTCTTTAATGGAACCTGTAATGCTTGCATGATTCCCCTTAATAGGCTGCCCATAACCTGTGGATGGCATGTTTAACTGGTTAGGATCTTGCCTACAGTTGCTAAGTGGCAGAAGGTAGTTGATGACTTATGGAGGTTGTAGTCCTTTTAAAATGCAGTGTGGATAAAATGGTCCAGTTCTTTCAGTATGACTGCATCCCAAATGGCACCATATTCCCTACATAGTGCCCTACTTTTGACCAGAGCCCTATGGGCACCTAAAGGGTGCCATTTGGGATGCAGACTATGAAGAAATGTTGGCAGGGTCCATCGTGAGGTTACCGGCTAACATTATAGACTGGGTGTCCAGTCATATGTGAAACGATACGGGTCTAGAATGACTCTCATTTGGGAGATATAATGTATGTTTATGTCTTAATGTGCACAGGCAGGCAGTGCTAACCATACTTCAATGACTCTGCTTGGTTCATTAATGAACATTAGAGAGACCTCCAGCTGGGACCAAGGTATTAACATAGAATTATTATCTACAGAAGTAGAGTCACATATCTACAGAATAGTGCAGATGAATGTAGGTTACAAAAGCATTACCCTGTCATTGACCAAAGACAGTTAAATATCAGAAGTTGTGGGTAAATCTATCAATCTCTCCTGCTTCTGTAACCTACTATATGGACAGTTAGTTATACAGTAGTTAGATTGTAAGGGTAGTATAGATTAAAAGAGCAGCATAGATTGAGGGAAATGAGATTGAGATAAGATTGGCAATAAAGAGACTAGTAAAGGTAATGGTAACAGAGATGAGATTGGCAATAAAGAGACTAGTAAAGGTAATGGTAACAGAGATGAGATTGGGATAATCAACAATACAACAACCCGGCCCGCCAACTACAGTACACTCTTCGAAGAAAAGGTGCTACTGTATCTAGAACCTGAAAGGGTTCTTGTGCTGTCCCCATAGGAGATCCCTTTGAAGAACACTTTTTGGTTCCAGGTAGAACCCTTTTGATTCCATGTAAAACCCTTTCCACAGAGAGTTCTACCTGGAACCAAAAAGGGTTCTCCTATACGGACAGCCGAAGAACCCTTTTGGAACAATTTTTCTAAGAGTGTACTTTATAATGTACAGAGAGTACAGTATGAGAGATGAGTCTCTCCTTGAAGACCTCTGATCCTCTGGGTTGTAATGAGAGCAGTAGTGCTGAACAGCATATCCAACACAAGGCTGAAGAGTAAACACAACAAACCAAACACACTGATTACTGTTATTTCCTCTAAACTACAACATAGATAATGTCACTGATCATCTCTCTCTCTTTCTGCTCTCCCTTTTCTCCCTCTCTTCCTCATTCACTCCTTTCTCTCTCTCATCTCTCTCCTTCTCTCTCTCTCTCTCTCTCTCTCTCTCTCTCTCTCTCTCTCTCTCTCTCTCTCTCTCTCTCTCTCTCTCTCTCTCCCTCCTCCTCTCTCTCTCTCTCTCTCTCAATTCAATTCAATTCAATTCAATTGAAGGGCTTTAATGGCATGGGAAACATATGTTTACATTGCCAAAGCAAGTGAAATAGATAATAAACAAAAGTGAAATAAACAATAAAAAATGTACAGTAAACATTACTCTCACAAAAGTTCAAAAAGAATAAAGACATTTCAAATGTCATATTATGTCTATATACAGTGTTATAATGATGTGCAAATAGTTAAAGTACAAAAGAGAAAATAAATAAACATAAATATAGGTTGTATTTACAATGGTGTTTGTTCTTCACTGGTTGCCCTTTTCTTGTGGCAATAGGTCACAAATCTTGCTGCTGTGATGGCACACTGTGGTATTTCACCCAATAGACATTGGAGTTTATCCAAATTGGATTTGTGGGTCTGTGTAATCTGAGGGAAGTGTGTGTCTCTAATATGGTCATACATTTGGCAGGAAGTTAGGAAGTGCAGCTCAGTTTCCACCTCATTTTGTGGGCAGTGTGCACATAGCCTGTCTTCCCTTGAGAGCCAGGTCTGCCTACGTCGACCTTTCTCAATAGCAAAGCTATGCTCACTGAGTCTGTACATAGTCAGAGTTTCCTTAAATTTGTGTCAGGCACTGTGGTCAGGTATTCTGCCACTGTGTACTCTCTGTTTAGGGACAAAAAGCATTCTAGTTTGCTCAGTTTTTTGTTAATTCTTTCCAATGTGTCTTTTTGTTTTCTCATGATCTGGTTGTGTCTAATTGTGTTGCTGTCCTGGGGCTCTGTGGGGTCTGTTTGTGTTTGTGAATGGAACCCCAGGACCAGCTTTCTTAGGGGACTCTTCTCCAGGTCCATCTCTCTGTAGGTGATGGCTTTGTTATGGAAGGTTTGGGAACCGCTTCCTTTTAGGTGATGTAGAATTTACAGCTCTTTTCTGGATTTTGATAATTAGCGGGTATCGGCCTAATTCTGCTCTGCATGCATTATTTGGTGTTTGTCCCATTTTGTGAATTCTTGGTTGGTGAGCGGACCCCAGACCTCACAACCATAAAGGGCAATGGGTTCTATAACTGATTCAAGTATTTTTAGCCAGATCCTAATTGGTATGTCTAATTTTATGTTGCTTTTGATGGCATAGAAGGCCCTTCTTGCCTTGTCCTCTCAGTTGTTCAAATCTTTGTGGATGTTCACAGCTTTGTGCTGCTGATGTTTAGGCCAGGTATGTATATAGTTTTATATGTGCTCTAGGGCAACGGTGTCTAGATGGAATTTGTATTTGTGGTCCTGGCAACTGGACATTGTTTGGAACACCATTATTTTTGTCTTACGGAGATGTACTGTCAGGGCCCAGGTCTGACAGAATCTGTGCAGAAGATCTAGGTGCTGCTGTAGGCCCTCCTTGGCTGGGGACAGAAGCCTCTCTCTCTTCTCTCTCTCTCTCTCTCTCTCTCTCTCTCTCTCTCTCTCTCTCTCTCTCTCTCTCTCTCTCTCTCTCTCTCTCTCTCTCTCTCTGTCTCTTCCCCCCTCTCTCCCTGTTCTCACATTGTTTGGGAACGGAAGGGCACCTACTGCTGCCTCCGTGGTTTGGCTCGGTGGTCTGACTATCCCAGACAGGCCGGGGCAGCTGGAGGTGCCAACTCCTCTGCTTGCCCGTCGGTCCAGGGCCTTGGCCGGGTAATGGGGCAGCAGCAGGGTGTGTCTGAGAGGAGGTCCTGGTGCCAGTCTGGGGGGAGATAGAGCAGACACAGCAGATGTGTTCCAAATGCCACCCTATTACCTATATAGTGTAAAACTTTTGACCAGGGCTCTGTTCAGAAGTAGTGCACTATATAGGGAATAGGGTGCCATTTAGGATGGGGCCAGCCACAGACAGAGCTGGAGCCTGGCTCAGTGACGAGCTGTACAGATGGGGCTCAGGCTAGAGCTACATGGGGAGCTGGGTCTGTGAGGCCAGGCTGGGGGCTGGGGTTGTGTTACAAGGCTGGTACTAGAGATGCATGGGAAAAGGGCTGTGGCTAGTTTATAGT